>NW_020897704.1:19941066-20075404 GCF_003984885.1 Neopelma chrysocephalum | reverse complement strand
CCCCCCAAACCGTGTTCAGATTGGCCTACAGCCAGCGTTACTTGTGTGCAGGGAGGCACTGGGAATTGTGCCCTTCCTGAGCACCAAGGTTGTCAGGAGATGGGAAGTTCAAAAAGGTCCATTTTGGTCCATGTGTCCTTGGTGTGGGCATGGATTTAAGGAGGACACATGGAGAGCAGGGTGGTCCAACACAGGCTTCTGTAGCTTTTCCAAAAGTCAGTGGCGACACTTGGGGTAGGGTTTGCCTGCCCCCCACCCTGTGATGGCTGTGTCTGAGCTGCTCACCCTTTGTAAAGGATCATGCTGACGTAGACATCAGGATATTCTATGAATCTACGACTTGCAGAGGGATTGCCTCTTAAAAAGGCTCATTTCTTACCAGGGCTGTTGGTGGACCTGAAGGTAGCTCTCAGCTATATGAACATCTCCATCTCAGAGGTCTAAATAAAGGGAAGATGAATCATTTTTGGGGTAAATGACTTAGAGATGTTCAAATATGTTAGATCCCAGTTAATACATTCTAAAAGGAATTTCAGTTTTTTCACATCGGAGTTTTAGTTGTATCATTAAAAAATCATGATAGCTAATGTGGTTTTAAACACAAAGTGTGTGACAGTGGCTACTTTAAGTCAAGTCAGAGGGCCCTGCTGGTCCAGTACCCTGTTTCCAACAGCAGTCAAGAGTAAATATTTAAAGAGAAGAATAAACTACTTATAGAAAAATAAAGTGTCTGTGCCTCCAGCAATCACTGCTGTAGACATCTTTAGAAGAATACATTTATGCAACCAGGCTTAACAGCCCTCCATGTGTCTATCTGTTAAAATTTCCCCCTTCTTTTTTTTGCTTGTTCTTAAAGAAAAAGTTTATACCTTCAGTATATCCAGTGACAATGTCCTGATCTCCTAGTTTAGACCCAGCTGACGAAGCCATGGGTGCTTCTGTGCCTTCCCAGTGCCCTGGAAAGTGCCTGTTCTCCACCTGGGGCTGTTTGGTGGAGTTATCCTGACTTCAGACAGGATGATCTTCTACGACTTTGCTGTGATTTCAAAAGGGGTAGGCAAATGTGCCCTATCTGAGGAAGTGACCCCTCGCTTTACCTTATTCTATGACATTAAAAAGAGCAGCTTTGGTGTAGAAGAATGTTGAGCACTGCTCTCATCTCTCAATGCTTAAAAATGCATAGGAATGAACCACAAGGACAAGTTATAAATGACTTCTGTATCCCATAATATATCAGTTATAAGCAAATCCTTTATAAAAATGAAACCCAGATCCTTTAGATTCCCTTTGAAGAAATCTTGTCCTCTGGCAGCTGGAACTGCAGTGGTGGGAGTGACGGAGGTAGTGGCTGGAAGACATGGCTGTCTGCTAGAGATAGGATCAACCTTCCTGCAAGGGACAACTGCAAATTTGGTGTTACAGTCAGATTATAAATCCCCTTAGATTTTACTGGTGTTTTTGGAGAGAGAGGGAAAGTAGATTTAGGAAAATATGCAATATAGACACATGTACATACAGATATTTATAAAGTCTGTGTATAGATGGTAACACCATGTTCTGTGGTGAAAAGTATATTATGCTTTAATGCATTAATCAGTGCAGGACTGATGAAGTGTGTATGATCATCTCTGTTTTACAAGGCAGGGGAAGGTTAAGTGATTTGCCTGAGGCCAGAGACTAAATCAGTGTCACAGATGGGATGAGAAAGGAAGAGGCTCCAGTTCAGGATGGATTCTCGACAGAACAGGCAATACCAGAAAGAAGTAAGGCTCAAGGAAAGGGCAGTGGTGGCTTGTCACTTCAGTGTCCATCACTCTGCTAAGCAGTGTTGCTAGGGGGAATGTCTCCTGCCTCCTCTTTTGTCATCAGATAAAACAGTAGCCAAAGCTCTCTTTATATTCTCTACACAGATTCATCTTTGCCTCTCTTTCACACTTCCTATGTGCTGGAAAATGATTTTATTTTCATTTTTCAGAGGTCAGGCCTTAGTGTCTTGAATTTCTCTGCAACAGCAAGAAACCCTGGCCCAGGATCCTCTCACTGCAGCTCCCACTTTGTAAAAAAGTGTAGTGCCTATTAAAAAGCAACGATCATGCACTCCAAATAATTAGTGTCATTATTAGTACTGTGGCATAACCTGCAGGGCCCAATTAAGATCCAAACCTTATCAAGCTAGGTTGGGGAAACATACGCTAACTCACAGTTTCAGCTTTGAAGATTTTGCATTTTTAATGGATGGAATTAAGAGTGGGAAAAAGGAACTTATTCTCCCTATTTCACAGGCAGAGCACTGGGACCCGGAGGTATTAAGTGAGTTGCCCAAGGTCACACAGGACGTGTCAAAGACAGGAGCTGAACCTGTGTTCCTACCTCCTGATCAAGGAGAACTGTGAGATGGAGCTTATAACTATGATGAGTCTTTTAATACAACAGGGAGAGTAATAAACAGAAGAAAGAGCTTGGGAAGGGAAGAGGGAGGGAGAGGGATGCGTGTGATTGTGTCTCTCACAGCCAGGCTTTTCAATGACTAATAACAACTGGTCTTAACAGAGGTGCTCCAGGGGATGTTGTATTTCATCCCAAGCCACTTAAAGAGTCAGTTAGTCTTAGAGAACTCTGAGCCTATAATCTAATGCCCAAATAACAACATTTGTCATTAAGTCATTTCAAGTAGAACATGCATGTATATGTGTGTATATTTACAAATATACACACACAAAGTGTTTTACTTGTTTAACCTACATCTCTATGTATATGTAATAACACATGCACACACATACACACCCTGCCCTGTCTTAAAATAATATGGCTAAGTTAGGAATGGGCCTACCATTGCAGACTGGAAATACAGATGATTTAAAAGCCATTGTTACCATTTTTAACAAAAAAAAGATTTCATTGAAATTCATATTTTGAAAAGCTGTGCTCAAAAAAAAGTACTTAATAGTAGAGTGTCCCATTCTATCACTTGAAGAATAAATACTGTTTTCTTTTAATGTCACTTTTTTTTTTCAAAATTAGATGTATTTTTTTACATAATCTTTTTGAAAGATTAGGGGTTGATAAAAAATTTAAATATTTCAGAGTTAGTAAATTCTTGAATATAATTTGTGGGTTGATAAAAAACAACAAAAGAGTTTGTATTCCAGGTAGAAAAAGGTCAGAATGAAAAAAAAAATCCCATCAAATAGAAAATTAGATTCCCATAGCTGGGAAATAATGTTCCCTCTGGCTCTATGATTCACTTCCCTGGGATAAGTGAATTCTGGTGGAATCCCAAAAGATTTAATACATGTTCCTCCCCACAGACTGTGCTGTTCATTGCATGGGAGGGACCTGATACAGTGATGAGAGGGGGTCAAGGGAATGGAAACTCCATTACAGCCTCTGGGAGGAGGGTTTCATCCACACCCCATGTGGATATCAGGGGCTTTTGCCCTACAAAGTGGACTCTGGCTCTGCTTCTGAAAAATGTTTCCAGCCAAATAATTTTGTGTTGAGTTGGTACAAAGTGGCCAGTTGTTGTGAGTTTTCCATCTTGGAGTGAACCTGGAGATGCTGAGCTCTTTCACCAAACAGCTCAGTTTTGTCCTTAGAAAGGATGCTGGAAAGTAGCTTTCTCCTCGCCACAAACTTGGCACCCGAAATTAGCAACTGCTTGTCACCTTAATGCTTCTGTTCTTCAGCCTCTGAAGAAATGAGACCAAGAAAACCCTCTCAACACACAGAGGTGTTACAGAGAGAAAGGCATAAATATTTGCAGCGCCTTCAGGTGTTAAAATGATGGGCAATGAGGAAAAGCCCATGTAGAAATGAATCATTCTGTCTTGGGGCAAAACTGTGCTGACATGCAAAAACATTTGTCTTGAGGGTCATGCATCACACAGAGAAGAAAGTAAAATTCCAAAGAGCTTGTCATTATGGGAGCTCTGTCCAGCCCCTGCACAGATGAAGGACTTATAGGAAGAGAGAGAAGTGAGGGTATATTTGCATTCCTTTTGCAGAGCGGATGTGCGCAGAATAGCAGCTTTAATCCTGGAACTTCCACAGTGTTGGACGCTTGACTTGGAGATCTGAGTTAGAGTTGTTTGATGTACTTTTTCTTTTTTGCATCTCTTTGCACAGACACATTAGATAGGCAGCATATATTTACATTCTGGATTTATGAAGTTAGAGTTGGACGTTTTTCTAAATTACTGTGAAACTAGCACTTTTCACATCCTGTTCAGTCTTTTTGGGCATTCTCATTTGTACTTCAGCTGGCACAGTTGCAGGTTTGACTTTGTTTTCCTCTTTCTGCTACGTTGGCGGCTCTTTCCCGTTTTCATATATTTCCATCTTCTGATTGAAGTGACCTTTCCCATTCACCCTTAAAATTCCACCCAACCGAAAACTAGTCCTGCCTCCAGGCCTGTAACTGCGGCCTCTGTGTCCTGGGACAATGGGGTGAGGAAGGCAAAATAAGGGACATTCCTGCAGGTCCTCGGTGTGTGGATAACAAACAGGGCACAAGAGGCAGGCAGGTAGATCAGAAATCACTCCATTAGCTGGTTAAGCATTTTGGAGTGACACCAGGTACATTAGGAGGTGGCAGCCACAATGGAGGGACCTTGGCCATTTGATATTCATGAGATGAAGAAGGTTTAAGAAGAGAAAAGGAAGGGGGAGGGAGGGATCTGGGCTTTCTAATGTAAACACCATTATCATTTGAAAATCAATTAGCTCCTTGCACTGAGGGAATGATGAGACTTAAGGCCCTTTTCTGAACTGCTATTGTGAGCCTGGGTTATTTACTTTAATTAAGAGGAGACAGAGTGGATTATTGTCTCAAACTAAGGAGTTGGGAAGAGTCAGAAAATTACACTCTACCTCACTGCACAACAAAGCCAGAGTAAGAGACAGGCTCCAAACCCAGCAAAGTCGAAAAGAAATTAGCCTTTAATCTGGATTCATCCTACATAAGGAGCAATCAAAAGGAAGGAAGGTTCAGAGCCTCCTTGCTAAGCACCAGGCATGACATTGCAGTGGCTGCCACTGCCAGCTCTTTCTGAAACTTAATTTTGGACTGAAAGGGGCTTCTGCCCCTGGAAGGGTTAGAGTTTGAGAGCAAAGATTTCCTTTGGCCTAAAATTTGACACAGTGAATTAATCAGGTGTGGGGCTGCATTCCTTCCTGTCCCCGTCTCCAACATGATGATGGAGCAAAACATTGTTTTAGAAAGAAATATATGAAATTGTTGCTGCAAAGATGTCTCTCCTGGATGAAGATGCTAATATTTTTTTGGTTCTTATTTAATTCAAACAGCTTGGATTAAAAAATTAGAGGGGAAAAAAAAGAAGAAGGAGGAAAAAAAAAAAAAGGAATTTGGCAAGTGACTAATCCACAATATTGTCTAATTTGGCATATGGAGAAACACCCCCTGAGGTATCTAATACTGAGATGTTTCAGCTCTGTTTTGCATTGCCCACTCTTACTCTGCATACTCTAAATATGTATTAAGTCAGTCGAGCATGGCAGCTGCTGAAGGAGTTGCCACAGCTTACTGGGTAAATAATGATCATTTTTTAAATCACCTAAATGCGTATCTACCCCAAAGACCATGGCGGTGGCTCATGGGAATGCTGATTTGCATTTTAAAAATTTGCTCGGATGTCTCTGCAGTTGCTGAGCCTCCCGCTGATTGCTCCGTGCACCAGTTTTAAGTCCAGGGCCCAATTCTGCTCTCAGTTATGAATGGGGGGATATGGAGTGTCATCACTGAAATCAGCAACGTGAAGTGAAACTGGGGAACTGGTCTGCTCAACGAGTTCTGCCCGGAGTGCAAACTGGCACCAAGATATTTTGGTGATTTTGTAACTTTAAAAATAAATCCGTGAGAACTTAGGAGTACTTCTTTGGGGGGAGCTGTATATGGGAGGTATAGGCCAAAGATGAGCTCCTGCCCAACCTTTATGTTGAAGTAGGGCAGAGCCAGATTACTTGTAAATGAGCCCAAGAGGCTCTGCTATGCTTCTAGGAAGCATCTTCCCAAAACAAGGCTTTGGGGTCTAGCTATGCCCTTTTTGGCCCATGGAGGAAAAAAATAGTCTATTTTTCTGAATTCTGACACACATCTGAGCTCTTCAACTCTTAACCCTTTGCAAAACTGGGGCCATCCTCTGTGTTTTATCATCAGAGACACCTTGGCCTGCAGTGAACCCAGGAACACATGGCTCTGGAAGTAAATGGATGAGGCAGCTTTTCAGAGGGCCCTGGGCAACAAAACACTTGTTACTTTATGCAACACAAAGAAAACATATTTTTATATACATCCAGTCAAAGTTCTCCCATACATTCAGGACTCTTTTTCTTCAGACCATAAACTCCGCATCTCCTTTGCAGTTGGATCCCTTCTTTCTCATTTGGTCCTGCAATTAAACCAGACCCTTTTCATATGACAGCCATTCCCTCTTTTCTACTCCTGTTTCTCATGGGCAAGTGTCTACCTGTACACTTTAGGTCTCGTTTAAATGCCTGTCCTGGCTCTGGAGCCCAGCGAAACAGATGCTTGTTAATGTGTCCCAGTTGAGCGTTGGTGTGGCTCTTTCACCTCTTTTGGGAGTCTGTTTGTTTCCCAAGTTGGGTAACTAGACCAGACCTATCAACTTGTACCTCACATCACATCTCTTTGCTCAGCTGGGGAAGATCCATGAGATGCAAAGTGCACAGACCTTCAGGTGAAGTTACATCAGCATGCTCATGGGTGTTTTTATGACCCACCATTAACACTGATCTCAGTTATTTCCCTTTTTGGGGATTTTCAGTTGTCTCCCTGTTCACTAATAGAAAGAATATTAGTCATGAATGAGGCTTAGAAACTCGTGGAGATGAAGAACTGGACCCATTGATGCAAAGACAGCAGCTGCCTTCCTTAAATGAAACATCATCACAAAAACTCTTAATGCTGTGCTGTTGGTGTCATGCCCTGGAGGACCTGGGAGGGTGTAATGTCAGACAGATGCTCAGTTGTTGCTCTCTCCTCCTCTGGCAGGGTACAGCTTTTAATACTGAGCCACAATGGGCACAGACAATGCGTTAATTCCTGCCTTAGCACTGTACTTGTTGGATTAAAGTGTGTTCTTTATATATATATTTTCTGGTTATTGTAATAGCATTTTGTGATCTTGAATATACTTAATTGTATTAGAAATGGTGTACAGGAACCTTTTTCATCGTTATTAATATGAAAATAAATAAAAGGAGGATTTTTTTTTTCCCCAGGAATAAATCAAATCCTCAACTGGAGTGCAGGGTCAACAGAGCCACAGGGTTGAGCTGCTGGCTGCAGATAGCATATGTGTGTGTGCATAGAAGATACACACAAGTGTGCCACCTATATTTTCATTCCTACAGCTGTTCATTATTTGTATCTATTATACAGCGGAGAGAGCACAAATGTATGCAATTGAGACACAATAATGTAGGGATATGAAAGGACCAATCCATCAGTTCAAGTGTGTTTGGGTTTAAGGAGAAGGGGACGTACTGATAAATACACTGATTTATTCTCACTAAGTCTTGCTGTATTCTGAGGCTGAGCCTGAGCCACCAAAGCTGCTGGAGCTGACAGTGATTTATATCAGCTGCAAGCTCTGGCCTGGAGCTTTTAAGTGTATGTCAAGCACCTCCAGCACTTTATGAATCTTTTTGGATGGAGTTTTCCAAATCAAAATCTGAGGGATACGTAAATCCATTAAGAAGGCGAGCACATGCTCAACTGTGTTTTGTGTTTAGGGATTCCTATCATATTTATGTTCAGTTTTGAACATCTGGTTGTTCAGATGGGCTACAGCCTTGAATAGCAACCATGGTCTTATTCCAGAAGAACCAAAAGTTCCCTAAACACTGTTGGCTTGTCATCTCCAGTAAGGAGAAGACAGGACAGGTTGTTCTTTGCAGTCTCTTATTCTGGTGGTCAAGTTACAGAGATCTCTTGACAGCTTTTAAAGCATTTTTTTTCTTGCATGTTCTGGTGTTCTTATGTAACAGAGGCCTGGAGAGCCCAAGCAGAGAGCCAGAACAACCTGAGCACAGACCTTTTGGGTTATGCTGCCATCTCTTTATTACTCTTAATAGCATAGAGGTGTGAAACATGTCATGCCCAGGAATGCAGCCCAAGATAAGGGCAAAGGAGGTAGGAGAGAAAGCAAACCAGCAGCAAGGTGGAGGGAACACAGGATTGGGACTCAGGGGCTGCATTCCTGGCTGTGCTGAGAACCTGGGGTAATTCCCTTCTTGTCTCTGCTTCCCCTCTATCCTTTGTGAAGTTAATTGTAATCTCACTGCAGTAGAGGGTAGGGGCTCTTTCAGGACCCACGAAGACAGTTGACCCTATTTGCCAGGATAAATAGGTAAAAGTAATGGGAACAAGCCCTGGGGGAAGGTAGGGGCTGAGGGAGGAGGGGTGAGATGGGGTGGTTCCCAGATCAGGAAGGTGAAGGAGGGCTCAGAGAGGAGCTACTTGGCATGTGAAGGAACTGTTTCCCTGAGGGGTCCAGCTGCCTAATTTGCAGGAGGGAAGAATTATTTTCTTTTGGGTGAAGTTGACCCTGTCCCTTATTCTTATTGGAAAATAAAGCTAATTTTGGAGCTTAAGCCTAAACTCTACTGGTCAACAAAAATGTCACTGACAGGAGTCATCGTCAGCCTACAGCATATCTTGCCTTGGTGCAGCACCCTGTATTATGGGTGCTGAATATCCACAGATTTTGCTATTGTCAGGATTTAATAATAAATAAGACTTTTATTTCATCCCCAGGTTCCTCCTGTATGTCTTAACTATCAAGGAAACTTGCCAAATTTAAGCACTGATACAAAGACAGTGAAGTTACAACAGCAAAGAAGTTGGATCCTTCTTGCAGGTCTGGTCAAAGGAAGATTTTATCAGTAAACAATTTCCTATAGGTTTGATTCCACTCCATGGGCTCTATAAGCAAGGAGTTCTTCAAGAAGTTTTATTCATTCCCAACTATTCTGTTACCTTGGTTTCCCTAACGTCCTGTACCCCTTTTTCCAACAGGGAATCAGGGTGGCTGCCTCGAGAATAGATCTTTCCTCTTTCTATATTCTTTTCCAAACCACTGGCAAGAGCTAGTGAGGGTCCTCCAGGATGTGCTGGAAACAGAAAGCTCCTTCCACTGTTTGTAGCTCAGCCTCTGCTGCCCAAAAGCAGTGTCTTGCCTTTAGCTGGGAACGTGCCTGCCTTCCCTGTGCATCTCACAGAGCCTGTTTTGTTCTCTCACCCCTTTCAGAGTGGGACTGCACCTGGGAAAGAAGGATTGCAGCTCCTGGGACCCAGGCTCGCCCCTGGCACAGAGCAGCTCAGCAAAGTGTTGTCAAACACAGGCAGGGATCAACTTGCACTCTTTGTCCCTGATGCAAATGCTCACAGGAGGTTGCTGCAAGGATGTGCTCAGCTCAGTGCTCAGAGGGTGAGTGGAGACTCGGGGGTTACAGGGGGTTACAGGGTAGTGATGCTGACAGAGAAGGGGCAGCTTTGCCTTTTGCTCAAGTCCTTTTCTACTGGTTGGACAAGTTCCAGAGCCAATTTTTACCCAATTTCCAGCTCGGAAAAACTCATCCACAGACTGAGGGGCTTGCCTGCCTGTGTTCATCTAGTTGCTGCTCTGCTCTTAACTTGCTGTCATTGACCCCACTGGAAACTGCTACCTTGCTGGGATTGGTGGGATCAGCGGGATGAGCTCCTGTAAGCATTTCCTAACTTACAGATCTCAAGACTAGCTTAGCTAAAAGTTAAAAAAGTTAAAAGTGGCTGGCCTTGTTCCAGCTGAAGTGGGCTGTTCACACTGACATCTGAACTGGCAAACTGGTCACGGCTGGGTGTGTAACATCTTACCCCAGAGCTGTGTGAAGCTGCTCGGGGCAAGGGGCTGACTGGAGGAAGGCATATGATTAAGCACAGTGTTAAGGCTGAATAGAAGTGACAGATCCAACTGCTGGTCCCACAGAAGCGCTGAAGAAAGAAGGAATTCTCTGTAAGAGTTCCTAAGAGGTTTATTGTTCCCTGGTGGTAAGGCTGCAGGATATCTCAGTGAAAGGCTGGCCTCTCTGCAGAGACCTTGTGCCTCTGCAGTGACGGCTTTCCCAGAGCTGATGCCCGTTTTCCCTCAGAAGCTTCCTGCCGGAGCTCCTTGCCTCCAAGGTTGTTGACCTGGCAGGTTGCCTGGCAGCCAAATGCCCTTGGTCCTTCCTGGATCATGGGACCAATGGATGATTTGGGTTGGAAGTGACCTCAGGAGGTCCCTATCTGACCTCCTGTTCCCCACAGGATCATCTGTGAGATCAAACCAGCTTGCTTGGGGCTGCACATGGGATGTTGGATATTTGCCTGCATTATCCAGACATTGCTGCTCTCCTGTACTGGCCTTTGACACCCTGGGCTCTATGGTTCCTTGGGTGGGCAGGTACAAACTTGTTTAACCATCAAACCCAGAAGCTTCCAGCCTTCAAGACTATTGAGGATGCTGAAGCTGTTCTGGCAAATTTGGCTGCCCCCAAGCAGCATGTTATTTTTCCCCAAACAGGATTTGCTTTGCCTTCTCCTCCCTTCTTCTTTCCCCCAAACAAGCCTTTCTCTCTCTTACTCTTGTTACATGCAACAGAAATAAAGCTATTCAAAATAGATGTTTTCTGTTGGAGAGAAATATGCAGGGTACACGGGGCGATCACTCCATGACTGACATTTGTCTTTTCAAGATGTGTGGGAGATGGTTATGTGGTTTCAGGGTCAGATATCACAGAACAACCACTGACTCAACCATTGATTTCTCCTAAAGCATAGGGAAAAGTCATTGAAACTGAGGAATTACTTGCTTAAGGATTTTATGGATACTAAGTGTTCCCCTCGATTCAGAGTCTTGGAGGATAGATCAATTGAGGAAAAAACCACGGAGGTCCATCACAGTAAATAAATCACTCATGGCTCAAGAAATTCCTAAATGGCAAATTACTGTGTTTATAGGAAAATGACAGTGTTTCCTTTTTCTTACACTTTTATTATTGTAGGGTGGTGTCATAGATGGGACATGAGGCAGAAGGAACATTGTTCTGTTCTGTTGTTGGGCTTCATAGAATTGTTTATGTCAGAAAAGATGTCTAAGAACATCAAGTCCAACCATTAACTGAGCACTGCCAAGTCCACCACTAAACCATGTCTCCAAGTGTCACATCTACACATTTTTTGAGTGCTTCCAGAGACGATGACCCCACCACTTCCCTAGGCAGCCTATTCTAATGCTTGACCACGCTTTCAGTGAAGAAATTTTTCCTAATGTCCAACCTAAACCCCCTCTGGTGCAACCTAAGGCTGTTTCTTCTTGTCCTGTCACTTGTTATCTCAAAGAGACTTACTCCCACATGGATACAACCTCCTTTCAGGTAGTTGTAGGCAGTGAGAAGGTGTCCCCTGAGCCTCCTTTTCTCCAAACTAAACAGCCCCAGTTCTCTTACCCAGTTCACTTATCTCAGGACTTGTGCTCCAGACCCTTCCCCAACTCCATTACCCTTCTCTGGACATGCTCCAGTACTTCAATGTCTTTCTTGTAGTGACAGGCCCCAGACTGAACATCTCCATTTGTTTGGTGGGATGAGTTGCCACATGCCCTTGTATCTTGGCTTCTCAGTTGCCCATGCACGATATGATTATTTGGGGATCATGGCCTTGAGCTTCTTTCCTATGGAAATGCTGGTGTTGGGTGTGGCTGGTGCATCTCTGATACAGTGTATATCCTGACGTGCATGGCTGCAATGTGGGTAAATGCAGACCCAGACACTCAGAATCACCTCTGTGTCCATATTGCCATTATTTCTATGCTTTCAAACATGCTCTATTTCCTTCAGTGGAGCACTGATCATGCTTTGGGGACACTTGTTGTTGTCCCCATAGATCTCAATATCATTAATACTCTATAGATCAGGCACTAACTTTGGATCAGGAAATGCCCACGTGTGATTGTAATGAAAATCTGAGGAGTTTATTCAGGCTGGGTTCACACAGAAGGCTCTTTCATGACATACCACATATTTCCTCCCAACCCCTTTTTTGACTGACTACTTGTGCATTTCCTCCTCCCTCTCCTTTTCCCCTTCAGGGAAACCTTTAAATAAAACCTTTCCCAGACTGCCATTTGCCTCTAGAGCGCTGTTGAAAGCTTGCAGTGGCGTTGTTCAAGCAGCAACTGGGTCACCCTGTACCACTCACCACCACACTTGGGGTTAGTCTGCTCAGACTGATCCATGGAAGAAGAAGCAAAAAAAAAAAAAAGCCTCATTGTGGAGCCTGACTTGAGATCCACTGGATTAGGTCTGTTAGCAGTGCTATATGCAACCCTGACATGCAATCAGCAAAGGAAAATATTCATTATTGCCTGACTGTCAGCTGAAGACAATTTCAATTATTCTGGCATTTCAATGGATGAAGAAGCCCTTTAGGCTGGCTCATGAGATTAGACTTAAAGGCTCTGTAAATTAAGAAAGTTGCAATCAGTGTATTATCTGACAGGCAGCTGTGGAATATACTCCAACAGGGAGGGGAAGGAAGAAAGAAAAAAAGAGACAAATTGCTATATTCAGGTTGTGGTTTTGATATATCAATTTACAATTTTAACATATGCATTTGGGAAATAATTGTTTTGCATTACTTAAATCAGCTTTAACAGCATCAGTGTGAAGTTTTCAACTTCCTACAGCTTGAAAGGTCAGTTTTTCTTTTGCCTTGCACTTTCTTTGACAGACTAGTTTGGGTTAAGAGGAGGAAAAAATTTAAGCATTGCCGGAAGAACAAATCATTCTGAAACTTATTCAAATATTATAATATATGGCTGTTGATCATAAAATTCCATTAAGAAGCAACATCTGTAATGTCCCCCAGGTTAATTTCTATAATATGATCTCAGCCTCCTTTTGCTAGATATGCACGGATGTGGTAATTGTGACCATATTTGGCCTTTACCGCTCTTGTCTGACGTGTTAAGGGGAATAATTTGTATCATCCTATCTTGCACTGCTAGGGCTTTTATCTCCAAGTTTCCCAAACTGTTTCAACATCTTTACAAGCAGCAGTGAAGAACCTGTTTGCTTCCCCCAGTTATATGACTCCCCCTGGTCAGAAATGCTGACTGCTGAAAAAACAGATAAATTTCAGGCACTTTCAGTGCAGAAAAAGTACAGTTTAGTAACAGGGTGTGTTTATTCTGGTGGGGTGGGATTTTGAGTTCCAGGAACTCTACATAGAAAAGACAGTTCCTCAGGCAGGGAACTGATGAGTTGTGACATAGGACAGTTGGTGAAACACAGTGGTTGATTTGTGGCAAGGAGGACTTCAGGAGAGGCAGGGAGTGGGAAGGTCTTGTTGAAGGCTGGGCCATCTCCCTTGTAGCTGCCAGTGAGGCTGAGAAAGTGCATTTACCACAGAGCTCCCTGCAGCCACACAATGTAGATATCAAAGTGATTACAGCCCAATGAGGCAGATTATATACCTCTAAGTTGCTTTTGGTGATGTTCACTCTGCAGTTTAAGAGTGAATGTCCAGCTGTTGACCCTCAAGCTTCCTAGCCAGTGTAGTTTTGTATGGCCTGTGTAATAAAAAAATGTTCAGGGGAGACTCTGGACAGAGCCTGAATCTATGAGTGCAGTTGAAGGCATATTCTCCTGTGATGCAGTTAAAATTCAATGCCTTAAGAGACTCTCATATTCTTGCTACCAGTCTTCACTCTCTGGTACGTGTGACACAAGAAGTTCAGTGGTTTCCTTGGCAAATAGCCTTATGGCTGCTCCATAAAGGCTGATAAATCCTGAATTTTGTGCTTTTAGGGCACTTTTATGCCCATTCTTTTATATATCTTTTATATATGGGTGAAACAATGAACTGGAAGCAGGACACCACCCTTTTTGTCTCATACATCCTGTTGAGCCCAGGCTGAAGACTAATTCCTGCACGTGGTTCATCTTACTTATGTTTAGATGTTTATAACATGGAGGGAAAAATCTTGGATTCCCACTGCAGTCAATGAGGAGAAAGAGATAATCCAGGAATCCAGACTGTTTTATCCTAAGGTGGACACCTCACTTTGGGTAGAGAAATCATGATCTAGAAGTTCCTGTTTCTCTCCAGTAGCTGTAAAAACCTTGACTACGAGCTCACATTCACTAGGTGAGATAAATACCACTGCTTTCCATACCTGCAGAATGTCAGATCATACAGCCTCCAGTACAGAGCTTGTGTCTTGCCGTGGACATGTAGAGTAGAAATAAGTGTTGGTAGATCTTGGCTGGAACAGCTAGAGAAGATGACAGCAGCTATGATTGTCATAACAGCAGCAACAGCAGCCATAGATCTGATGCAAGGATCCATCAAATATAAGATTTTCACTACCCATCATCCTTAATAACTTTCACTTATCAACCTAATTTTAATCTCATCAACTTTAGTGCAGACTTCATTCACTTCTGTGAAGCTCTTTTCAAATGACAATAATATAAATACGACTTTGATCTGTAGATCAGGTGTTACCAAGAAGATTGGGATCTGCAGGGTTTTACTTCCTGGTTGTGACCTGCTTCTGGATTAATAAAATGATGTGAGTAACATCTTGGAAGTTACACTTTGAATATTGGAATACAAAGGTCCAAATTTCCAAGCACAACTACTGAGTCTCAGAGTTCCTGGTTTTGGATGGCTTGAACTTGGATGCCTTCAATGAATTTGATTTCTGAGTGCCCTCTCTCTGAATTCCAGGCTCTGATAAAAAGTCTGAGGTTGGCAACATACAAACAGACCCTCCAAATCTCTGACTACTCTGAGAAATCTTGGCCAGGGATCACTTAATGCTCCTGAAGCATCCAATAGGCATCTTGCATATTGCACACTTTTATTTTATTTTCAAGTGAGTTTTTGACCTATATGTGAGAAATAAATAATTTTGGAAGTTGAGACACAGTATTTTTTACTGACGATTCTTTTGAAATATTCAACATTGCCTGTACTGTTTCTCTCTTTTTTTTTTCTCCCTGAGTTTGGCTAGCAAAGCTGTAAACACATCCTTAAAAAAATGAAAACCTCACTAGCAATTTACCCCACAGTTATGCATCTTTCTGCTTTAGAGAACATTTAGCTAAAATTAGATGACAGCTCTATACCCTTAGAACCAGCGTTATGTTTTTCCTCCATTTCTGATCTACATAATTCAAAACAAGGAAATGTTAGCAGGTAAAACTGCAGGGTAAAACCTTTGGCTGCTGGAAATATTTGCATTTATTAAGCTAACAACTGTAAAGCAGATATGCACATCTTTAGACTTCCTCATTCTTGCCTTATTAAAAAAGATCTTTGAAATTCAAAAACTTCCATGTAAATGTTGTGGAGGCTTTTTTTTCCTTCCCCCGATGCAGATGATTGTACTTGGGTGGCTTAAGAAGGCAGAACCTGGATCCAGGAACCTCAATGCATCAGTGATGGTTAAAATCCAGACTTGGTCTGGATCAAAAATTGGCAATGGCTGCAATGAGGGTCTCCACCACCAACTCCCTCAGACTTATGAGTTGGAACTTTTCCACGGTGAACAAACATGTTAGAGAAACTGGCTTGTCTTGATCCATTTGCTTGGATGTAGGAGAGTGCTTACTAAACCACATCCCCAAGTGTCACACCCACACACCTTCTGAACACTTCCAAGGATGGTGATTCCACCACTTCTCTGGACAGCTTCAGTCTGGATCTGGACCACACCTTGACACCTTCTCCAGGAAGGGTGCCCATCAGAAACTTGCGCAGACCAAATGTGACTTATTCACAATCATTTTACCATATGAGGAGCTCAGACACATGAGGATGTGCCCCATCCCTGGAAGTGTTCAAGGCCAGGTTGGATGAGACTTTGAGCAACCTAGTGTAGTGGAAGGTGTTCCTGCCCATGGCAGGAGGTTGGAACGAGATGATCTCTAAGGTCCTTTCCAACCCAAACCATTCTGTTATTCATGTCAGTGAGAGGTGGGGCAATGCAAACCTCATGAATTTCAACAAAGCAAAGTGCAAGGTCCTGTACCTGTGTCACATCAATCCCAGCCACACCTACAAGCCGGGTAGAGAATTGATTTAGAACAGCCCCATGGAGACGAACTTGGGGGTGATGGTTGATGAAAAACTGAATATGAGCCAGCAGTGTGGGCTCACAGCCCAGAAATCCAATGGAATCCTGGCTGCATCAAAAGGACTGTGGGCTGCAGGTCAAAGGAGGGTGATTCTCCCATTCTTCTGCTGTGAGACCCCACCTACAGTGCTGCATCCAGTTCTGGTGTCCCCAACATAAGAAGGGCATGGAAGTGCTGGAGCAAGTCCAGAGGAGACCACAAAGTTGATAAGGGGCCTGGAGCACCTGCCCTATGAAGGCAACCTAAGAAAGTTGGGGCTGTTCAGCCTGGAGAAGAGAAGGTTTTGTGGAGATCTCACAGCAACCTTCCAATATCTGAAGAGGCCTCCAGGGAAGCCAGAGAGGGGCTCTCCATCAGGAACTGTAGTGATAGCAAAAGGAGTAATGGGTACAAACTGAAAGAGGGGAAATTTAGGTTAGATTAAGTAGGAAGAAACTCTTTACTGTGAGGGTGGTGAGACACCTGAGGAACAGGTTGCCCAGAGAGGTTGTGGATGCCACAAACCTGGTAGTGTTCAAAGCCAGGTTGGATAAGACCTTGAGCAGCCTGGTCCAGTGGGAGTTTTCTCTGCTCATGGCAGAGGAGGTTGGGATGAGATGATCTTTAAGGTTCTTTCCAACCTCTTAACATTCTATGATTTTGTGATTCTATAAAAACCAACCTACCCTCTATTAGCTGTTGAACCAGGGCAAATGCCAGCTCACCCTCCAATGCCTTTTCATGCCTCCATCTGTATTTTTCCATGATGAGTACATCTATATCATGCAAGATCATCCTTAAGTCACAATTACACTAACTAATAAAGTATCCCTTGCGGCCTTTTGAAGAAGGTACCAATCGATAGCAGAGAATTAAACAAAACAAAACACTAAAGAACGCTTCCCCTCCTATTTACAGAAGAAAATGACTCACAAGGGACAGTTTCTTATCTTTTCACAATACAAGGATAATGCCCTTCATGGCAAACACCAGAGTTGGAGCTCAGACTTTTATAGGCATTGTGTGAGATGTATTTTCTCATGGGAAATGCTGGACTAGTCCAGACAAGCATCTGTTCTTTCTAAAGGGGGTTGAGGCAAGGCTGAGGAATTTCGAAAGGACACCCCAATGGAGTTTTAATGCTTCATGGGATAACACCAAGTGACAGCTTTCATAAGACTTGTTTAAAATTATTCTCATTTTGAAAAGAGAGGGAACTTGCTGCAGAATTTGACAATAGATGAGCAGCTAACTTTACTAATCCAACTTAGGGCTTCTTTTTCCCTACTTCCTTCTTTTACTTGGAATGGTGTCACTGAACCAGTTCAATTGCAGGAGCTTCAATATAGCTAATGCTCTAAACCAATGTTTGAATTTTATACTAATTAAGGCCAATCCACTGTCACATTTTTTCTAATGTGAAGACTAGTGCCCACAGTAACTCGCTGAATTTAACATAAAAGCAAGATAAAACAATTAAAGTGGGAGAATATTTGATTAAGTAGCTCATTGATTTATAGTGGCATAAATTGAAATGGATGGGACAGAGAATTTTTTTAATGGCAACCATATTTTATGTTCACTATCACAATCTTGGGGTTCTTTGTGCTTTTGTGATTAAAAAAAGGAGTTTAGGGATAGTAACTCTGGGATTAATTACTCTTGTCTTCTTTCTTAAGGCCTTTTTTTTTTCCCTTTTTCTGATTCATGTGGTAAAATATTAAGGCCCTACTGAAAAGTCAAATGGAGTAAGTATATTGCTACAAACCAGTGGCTGTCTGACATAATTTAAACAACATTAATCCTGACAGTTACGCAGGGTGAAAAAACAAACACACAGCGTTTTGTTTTGGTGACAGGGATTAAACCTCTCCTCGGGGTGGTTTCGGCACTGAAGCAGCTCACTGGGAGGGAGCTTCATGCACTGGAGGTATCAGTGAATGCTGTGGCTGGAGGATGGGAAAACTCATCTCACAGCAGGGAGAAGAAGGGATGGGGTCACTCTATAGGGCACCACCAGAGCAAGGAGCAACCCCAAAATTACTGCGTCCCAGGTTCCTGGTTATTCCACCAGATTCCTCAGATGTCACACAGCGTTTACCTCTGCTGGCTGGGATGGGGAAAGGAAGGGGGTTATCCCCCCTCTACCTGCTCCCTGAAGGGTGCTTTTCACTCTGTTAGATGTACATTTATTCTCCCATGACACCAAAAAAGCAGGAGTGTTTTCCAACCCTGCTTGCAATGGAAAGAGAGAGCAAAGCGCAAAATAATTTAGGTGGCATTTTATGGAGTGCAAATGTTAAGGGACTTGCTCAATGACATGATAAAAATCAGTGGCAGACCAAGCCAACTACAGAGAGATGATCATTGAAGAATACCCTGCAAACCACAGGGACATGTATCCTACCAGCATGCCCTTTGTACTCGTGATACATCTACCTAAGGCTTCCTTGCAACCTTTTTACGTGGCTCTGAAAAAAACCAACAAACTGGAGTAAAGGGTGAAAATCACACTTGGTCTCCTATAAATGTTTAAGTGTTTGTAAAAGGAAGGGGTATTTTCGTTGTTTGAAAAAGGGAGGGGTGCATTTGTCAGTCTCCATGTGCACAGACACATATGTACATTTTCACTCTCAGGCTTGTAGCGATGCCTACATAGTCTCCCATGCAGAAGGTTTTCAAAAGACTTGTGCAGTGATTCAGGATGATGTCTCGCAGCTGGTCACCCTGGCAAGGTGAAAATAAGACTGGAGAAAAAAAAAAGAAATACAGGAAAGAGTCATAGAATCATAAAAAGCCTTGGTTTGCAAGGGACCTTAAAGATCATCTACCAGAGTCATCTATCAAGTAAGCTACCTGATTAGCGAACTATAAGCCCATGAAAGGGTTTTGTTGTTGTTGGGAGGTTGTTTAAATAGTTATTGCACTTTCTAGCAAAGGAGGTGGCAACAGCAGAAACCTAAGGCAAAGTTATACCAGATAGAGCAGTCGATGAAATCAGCTCCTTTTTTTCTCAGCGTTCATTCCGCTGCCAAACGTCCTCACCATGGAGTTGGGAGACTCCAGAGCCATCTGTTCGGCTTTTCAGAGACCTGATTTCAATAGTGGGGTTCTGTTTTGTGGCATTTCTTCCCAGAGTTACCTTTTTGCAGGGACATCTGGTTGAAGGTCAGCTCAAACAAAAGTATTGCCTCTCAAAAGAGAAGCTAACCCGTGCCAGGAGCAGGGCTGAGTGAAGAGAGAGAGGGACAAGGAAGATACATTTTTCACTCATTTCGTTTGTACCTTACCAGTCCCCTCCCCTCTTTCCTTGGGGCATGTTTAGGGCTGTGACATCCAGAGGAACTTGAATGCACCTTTTACTTTCAGCACTTCTCACCCCAGGGATTCAGAAATCACAAGCCAAGCTCTTCAAAATTACAAGATTGGGTTAAAAGCCATGAAACAGCTGTAAAAATTACATTTCAGGGATCTTTCTCTTTGCCTTCTGTCTTCAGAGACTCATGTTTGTGTCCTGCTTGTTTCAGGATTTCTCTGCAGCAAAATAAGGTCAAAACGCATCATTTTCCAGTTAAGTGTGAGACAGTCCTGTGGGAAAGAGCTGAAATTTTATGGAAAATACTGTTACTACAAGGTACATTGTGGTGTTTGGCAATCCAGCTTTTGCTCAGCGTGAGGAATGAGACAGGTCTAACTCAGGATTCTCTATGATTCTTTGACTTTAGGGTCCATTCTTTGAAGGTGATGAAGATACTCTGCGAATGTTAAATGAGGATGCTCAGTCTGTCTTCATCCTTCAACCTCGGTGTTTTGAAGGGAGGGAAGAATTTTATCTAGAAACTGAAATAACAAAATCATTTTCAAGGGACCTAAGCTCTGCTCAGTAATTCCCATGCTTTACCAGCTAAGGTAGGATTGATCTTAAGTCATACCACACCATAACTGGAAGGCTGGTGTGGCATCTCAGCTGGTCATCACACCTGTAGAGAGACAAGCACTTCCACAGTGTCTGTCCAGCCTTGTTAGACATCAGCACTGGCAGATGATGGGTTGCCTTCTGCAAGTGTTTGTTCCCTCAAAGTGATCATAGAGAAAGCCTCAAAAACTGCTTAAGTTTAGACTTTCACCTTTGTGTGGCTAAACTAAAGTGTCTCTAGTCTGATGCCTTGGAGTCAACATGTATATATTTCTCTCTCTTTTTCCTTGAAAATTCACAGATATTAGTGCCAGAGATGCCCTGGGGGTGGGGGAAAACTGCTACTTTCAGTAAGGCTGTTGGCAATCCCTGGATGCAAGGAGTACAGGAATGCATTAGCAGCAGAGACTTGTTCAGATCTTGAAAGGGTCCAGAAGATTTTTATCTTATTAGTGTGGCTGAAAAATAACATGTAGATGTATCACACTAACCATAGGGCTGTGTATATAGGGCTGTGTGTAGGCATGCAGGCAAGCACACACACACACACAAAACCTCAACACACATATCTGTACAGTCAAAATTAAAATTTATACTATTATGCTACTCAACACTATATGCACACACACACACAAACAGAATAGTTCAGCCATACTAGCATGTCTTTGGTTTAGGACAAACAGAAGATGATAATATTGAGACCTTGCTGTACCACGGGAATTACAAATCCCTTCTACAGTCATGGCTGGGAAAAGATTACTGTGCTGGTAGCAAGTTTCCAGCTCTCAACTCTCCAACCAAGGCGTAGTGGGACCTGGAAGCTGGGGTGGGATTATTGCTACCCAGTTGAGGGAAAAAAATAGTTGGAGACAGGCTTTCAGAGCAGCCTTGAAGTACTTAATCCCACCCCAGCAGCTGCAGAGCAGTGGTGGTTATCACTGGTGGGGTTTACCCAGGGGGGCCCAAAGCTCAGATGGAACCACAGTGAAGAGGGAGCTGGGAATGTTTTGGAAAAGCACTGGAGACTCGTGGCTGAGGCATGAATAAGAAGCCACTGTTCATGGCAGAGAGCAGCCAGGGAAAATTGATAATTTGACGAATGGATTTGAAGTGCCCCTTTGGTGGCTGCAGTGTTGGTCTGTGTGCTAAATTTGGCCTCACTCTGCACCCACCACTGAATTCTGACTCATCCACACTGTCCTAGCAAACACATCTGTCTTGAAATCCAGAGGTTCCAGCAGAGGAGAAGGCTGAGGTGATGGTGGGGAGGAAAAGCTCAAGCACACAACTAATGGAGACACAGCTCAGACTGTGCCATGGTGCACCAGTGCCCAGCTTTAGGGTCAGCCCTTCCTAAGAACAGGGTTGAATCACACCTGGGTTAAGTGCTTGTAATTCAGAGCAAAAGGAAGAAGTCACAGGGTATTTAGGGCCTCTCAGTTTTCCTCATCTCATCATCACAGTTTAGCTTGGCTCATAAAGGATGGACTATAGCCCAGGTAGCAGCAACGACCTGCAGCTCCTGGGACACAGTGGTATTTCCTACCTGTGCCCTGGAAACTGATGCCAGCTGAGCTGGTGGCTTGGCATCCTGTGGCTGTGCTCTCTCAAGGTTCAATTTCCTCCACAGCCTGAAGCAGGGAGGAGCAAGACTGGCTGTTATCTGGGTGGGAGGATGCTGAGGAAGCAGAGCCAGTGTATTTCAAGGGAAGGGGCTGGTTGCTGACTCTATCAGTGACCTTTTGCCCTGTAAGACGCTATCTATCTGAAGAGAGATTAAACTAAATAGCTGTGGCCTTCACTTTCTGTGCAGATGCTCTCCAGATAAATCCGGTTTCTGCCAGCCTCATTGACAGATTGAAATAAGCTGAAATCCTGAAGGTCTGCTCTAGAATAGGTGTACCCACACTCTGATTTTCTTACTATGACAACACAGGAATAGCGGGTCAAAATTTCCCACACTAACACAATTTATTTCATCATTGGCACTGTTGTGAAAAAGAAGTTTCCTACAGAAATCCTCACTGGTTTTTTTGGGGGGGAGAGGCTTCTTCTTTCCCTTTGCAAACTTACTTGTGCTCCATACTTAGATGTACTTGACATCTGCCAATGCAAGTCCTATTGTTTTGTATGCAGGTCACAGTGAGTTCATGTTAAGGAGAGTAGGTTTGGGTTGTTTTTTTGTTTGTTTGCTTGTTTAATTTTTGTTACCAGTGAGCTGGCTTTGCTTCAAATGCTAAGTGATCCCTTGCTAAATCACTTCCAGCAATTCCCTGAGAGATGGAGCCATTTTATTTTCTCAAACCTATTCTGAACCACCACTGTACAGTGCAGTGGTACCCACTGTATTTCAAGAAATTTTTATTAACTTCTTTTTCCAAGCCTGGTGATGGTAGGGAAGAAAGTGAGAAAGCCAAGGAGGTAGAAGGAAAGAGGAAAAGAGCAGATAACAAAGGAAGGTAAGAAAGGGTAACTGTAGGAATCAATTTTGCTGATAAGAGTTTTGCTTGGGGTCATGATGCTTGGACATTGGGAATCTGTGTCCTTTCCACCATTAAATTATAACGCCACATCTTGGCAGTGCTGGACCCTGCAAACTGCATTCTGTGTGGAATGGTTTGGGTTGGGAGGGTCCTTAGAGATCAACACCCCTTAGTTTCAACACCCCTGTCATGGGCATGGGGCACTATCCACTAGATCAGGTTGCTCATGGGCTTATCCAATCTGGACATTAAAGTCACTTCCAACCCAAACCATTCTGTGATTCCAAGATTGATCTCAGTTTCTTTCAAATAGTACATTTTGGGAATTGGACATCCTGAAAATTAGATTAGGCCATATATTGTATTAGCATCATGCAAGATCATCAAAGCATGAAAATCACATGGGAATTATTTTGTTTTACATTCTGACCTACAAAAGACACATCAAGATCTGAGCAGTGTTACCCTTCGACCAGACAGGTCTCATTGAACAGCTTAAGATGGTCTGAGCCCAGGGACTGCTCTGCTTTGCAAGAATAATCCTTGTAAAAGAGAGAAGGAAGATCTCAGTTTGCCTGTGATATCACAGTGTGATTAGTCACCAGAGAAAAGTCTCTGCTTCCCAAATTCCTCTGGGTCTAGATCTGGAGATGGATGCACTCTTCTGTCTGGGCACCCCCTTCTCACAGACAAGACCCTGAAGGGTAAATTATCTTTCTTGGCAAAAAACACAGGGAGGAGAGCACGAAGAGAATTTAAAGGATGAATCCTTCTGTAGTTTCATGACTGCCAAAATAATCCTATGGGGATGAATGAGCTCAAAGCCAAGCCAGAGTCATCCTATTTCAGGAAGTCAAACCCAAGCTGGTGGGTGGCAGTGGACTGGATGAGGGAGCTGCAGCCATTTCCACGGTGGTCTCCAAGCTGCAGATCTGGAAGGACAAGGTTTGTTAAATCCTCTCTTTTTAGCTCTGTTTTTCATTGGTGTTAGCAACCACATTAGAACTAGCTGAGTTCTAAAATGATGTATCAAGTTGTGTTGTGACTGATCTTTTAACTTCTACAGAAATCTTCCAGGCTGCATTTGCTCCCATGGAGGGGGGGAATCCAGATCTCTCATTCGCCCAGTGCTTCAGCTTTGTAGGCCAAATTTAGCTCTGAAATCAACAGCTTAAAACCGCTTCTTTGGCTGTTGAAGTTCAGAGAGCACATCTGATTTGCACTAATGTGGAGAATCTGGCACATCACTCCTGCTGGAGTGAATGGCATTAGCCCAAGTCTGAATTTGGCCTTTTGACTTTCAAAAATTGGCTGCAAAATTAGGAATCCTTGTCAGCCTTAAGATTGATGCTATATGACTCCAAGCACGTTTGTCATCTGTTTGCAAAGTGAAAATAAGCCTACAGTTGTTGACAGTAAATGAAGTAATATTTACATAATACAGTCATACCTGTTTCCTGGTAAAGAGATCAATGCATATTTCTTTTTGCAATAACAAATCCATGCTGTATATCTTCACAGAGACAATAATATTTGAAGTGAAACATTCATCCAGCTACATAATTACATCTATTGTTTTCCATTTGCTTTTTGTTCCCTAATAGTTTATTACTAGTGGCCAATAGTCAAAAACAATCCAGAGGGATGCAAAACAGCCCTTCATTCCAGGTCCTTTCAAAGATATTTTGGTTATTAAAATTACTGTCATTAAGACTGGTGCTCGGATACTGCTCAGAAAACTGAGGCCCCATTGCTCCAGGTGGTGGATGCACTTCTGATACAAGGAATTGCCTGTCCATGGGATCTTACAGCTGGAGAGAGGCGTGGCAGGGACACAGGCACCACTCAGCAGATTGTCAGGAAAACTGCCACAATATGCCCAGCACCTTTCCCACCTTCCTCCTGGTTGCTCACTTCTGCCTTCACTTTTAGAGCCAGATTAGCTCTGGTGAAGTGGGTTGTGGGGTGAGGGGATGGGTGGTTTCTGTCACACTCCATGTTGTAGCAAACTTGTGTCGCAGTGATTTGATGGACCCTGCTTGGCAGCTTTCTTGCACTCAGCTCTGGCACAACACAAGTATTGCTGTACCTGCGCTGGGGGAGTAAGGAGATGGCAGAGGTCAGAGGAATCATCCTTTGGTGTTGCCTCCAAATTTCCACAGATTGTCTCTGCCCTAGACTTTAAAAGGCTAGGGAACAGGTGAGATGAGATCGATCCCTTCTGTCTTTTTCTTTAGTTGAGAAAAAGTTCTGTTTTTCTATTCTTTAACACTTTCCAGACCATATGGGTACTAAATCACTTCATACAAATCAATAGCAATAAATAAATACTGAAGTGCCTCCACTATTTAGACATTTGTGTGGCCTATCTTGTGTAAATACTGCAGATAGCAATCATGATTTAGTAATTATTTCCCCCTCTTTCCACCTCCAGAGCCCTCTATGAGCACAGAGCTTCTAAAGAATACCCTACAGCTATTTTTTCCCCCGCACAACAGTATCAACATAACAAACCCTTTAGTCAGGCAAGTTCCCCCCTCGTCCCTCCAGCTGCCCTTAAATTTTCACCCTGGTGTAGAACGATGCTCTGAGTCAACTGGATACTCACCTCCGCCTACTCGAGAGCGGCTCTATTTCATACCTCCTGTTACTCTGGGTGTCATGCAAATGGAGAGGAGGAGTTACATCCTCAGCATGGAGCAACATTGCTGCTCCTTGCATGTATTTGTTCTTAAAACCGAGAGTTATTTGCTCTATTGCAAAACAGTTTTGTGCTGATCTTGCGTACCCAGTCATTGGTTAGGAGAAGAGAAAGTGAAGGAAGGTTTCCTGGTAGGAACAGAGGAAGCAAACTGATAGGCCGTTCTAAAGGAAAAACTAGTTTCCAATTCCTCCCAGCAGAACTGGTTCAAATGCCTTGGGCTGGCGATAAGGACAGCGAATGCTACATTAGCAGGATCTAACCATCCTAAGAAGAACAGTGGGCAAGTTATGCCAGCAGCATGGATCTTTGAGATTGGTCCCACAACCTCTACAGACGTCCTGTTGGTGCTGAATCTCTTACGTTATATCATTTACCAGCCTTTTCCTGATGGATGAGTCTGTTTGACTCACCTGGTCATGAACAAGAGGTGATGTGATGAAGGAGGGAATGGCTGTAGGTTGTGCAGGTGCTCTGTAACCCAGCTTTGAAAGGTGAGTTGGTCTCATCTCTCTCTGAGACATCTCTAACTCTTCCTTCCAAGGTTTCAAGACCCTCTTGGCTTCGGTCATGGAGAAGTTGTCATGTGAATGGAACCTGCAAATTATGCAAGGTTGTGTATTTGAAGAGACAGAGAGTTAACCAGTCCTGTTCTCAAGTCCTGAACCACAGATAGTGGAGATGTTGACCTCAGGTGTCCTAAAATGGCCATCTCATCTTATGCTGGACTGTAAAAATAAGACATTCTTATGTCTCTCCCCATCACACAGGGTGCAACATTCTAGATCTGGGCTCAAACATCGCTTGGCTCTTAAGTGGGTTTGCACAAGGGCTTAATTAATCCATCCAAGGCTGCCCCAGCTTCCAGGTGTTTGCAGGCTGAACAGGAAAGGGAAGAACTTTTCCTCTTTTTTTTTTTCATTATGAGAAATGGAGTATAGAGAAGAAAAGGGACCTTCCTAAAGTTAAATCCCTGCCCAAATCTTTATGCCACAGCTAGGAAATAAGCATCTGAATATCTTTGTATTGATTTATGAAGTACCTTTGGTTCAGACACATGTGCTGTATCTTTTCAGCACCTTGCACAATAGGGCTCATGTCCTGAATAAACACTGATAATACACTGTCAGCATTCCTCACTGATGGTATCAAGATTAACATGGATTATTTTTCATCTCTTGACCCTGTTATCTCTGAATGTCTCATCACATGTATTTATCTAATATTTGACTTCGGTTAATTTCTGTCAGGGGGAAAGTCATTTTTGGGTAGAATTCCCTTTGGGTTTAAGGCATTTAGGAGCTTGTTTCTCAGTGCACCTCAGTGAGTTCTGAATGCTTCTAAATCATAGAATCCTAGAATAATTTCGGTTGGAAGGGTCCCTAAAGATCATCTAGTTCTAACCCTCTTGCCATGGGCAGGGACATCTTCCACTAGACCATCATCTAAATGCTCTTCAGGTAAATTCTGTATATGACTGAAATTTTGTGTATGATTGAAATGATCTTCCTGAAAAGACATGTTCCTCCTTTTCATTGAGCTATTGACTCTTTTTGCCTCATGTATTTGTTGTATTGTTAGTCATAATACTATCAGGAAACCATAAATGTGCCAGAGAGGTTGCTTGTCAAGTAAGTGCTTTTCAGTGTATCTTTCCAGTCATTTCCCTAAGCCTTCCCTGTGCATCACCCTTCTTCTACCATTCTAAGTCACTAGGTACACAACCCCTTGAAAACATTAGTTTAAATTGTGCTTTATTTTTTTATTTGTCAATTTATTTTGAAAAGCTGAGAAAGCCATGAAAAAGGGAATGGAAAGAGAGTGCAGCGGGGTCCCTGAGCTGCTCTTTAAGCTCTTGCTTTTGATTTCATTGCATTTGCAAAGCAAAAGCTCAGAGAGAGTTTCGGCTTTTGGCCACCAGCTGGAAGCATTAGTAGTGATGAGCACCATGGGCAGTAAAATGCTGCCACCCAGGATTGAAGAGGGAACATCTGTGGCTGTCGGACTGTTTCCATTCAGCCTTTTAAAAGCCCAGTAGAGATTTGTGGATGTGTGTGTGAGGGCCCTTTCCTTATCAAAGAGTATCCTTATAATGTATTTGGGGCTGGGTGATAATAGGCAGCATTGGTGAATGCTGTTTCATTTTTATTTTTTTTTAAAGTGCATGTCTTCTAGTGGGTGATTCATCAGCTGCTGTTACAGAAAGTATGTTGGGAAGCTTGCAGCTGTGGGCTCAGGCTGCAGTTTCTGTGTCGTTGCTAGGGATTCTGCATTAAATATCCCAATTCTCTGCACTTAAAACTAGGAAAAATTGACATTCTGACTTCCCATAAGAGAATGGAATACGTGATTCACAGCCCTTCTTCTGCAACATTAATCAGGCCCTGTTTACAGGGAAAAGAGCCAAGGGGGACGGTTAGAGCCAAGGAGGTACACTCAGAAAGCCAAATGCTGATGTCATTTGGGGCAAAACAGTAACAGCAAGCCACTTAACTGGCTGAGATGGCTTATAGTGGGACCAAATCCCAGTTAAAGCATGGAGAAGCATTAGGGTTTCTTGGCTGTGCCATTGACTGCCCTGGTTTTACTACGAGTTTTTTATGGAGCAGAACAGAGGCACTTAGAGCTCGAGTTGGGCAGCTGAATCCAGCAGATACACTGTGAGACTGGGGGATGAGAAGTTCATAGTTCATGTGCTGGGCTTTAAATCCAAAGTTTCTGTGTGTTATGTGAAGTTCAGTTGGGGGTTCTTTCCATTAGGATATGACAATCCGGTTTTCTTGTCCTGTCAATATTTGGGTTATGCCTGGGGCTGCCATGGTGCCAGGTGCTCTTTATATGTGTATGAGGGTTTCCTGAGCATTTGCAAACCATGTGGAAAAGGGGTGATATATTACAGATGGACTAAAGGAAATGACCAGGAACTTCCTTGGGTTCATGCAGGAAAACAAAACCTATGGGCCTCTGCTGGGAGAGGAACACAACTTTCCATATTATGTCCCCCGTGTTAATTGGGAGATGGTCCACCTGATATCACAAGAAACATCTTTTTCACCCAGGCAGCACAAATCATTTTGCAAGCTGAAGAAAAGTTGAACAAATGGGTTTCCTCTTCAGCTAGAGGCAATGAGGGGCTGAGTGTGCCAAGGTTTTTGCAAATCATGGTGATGTTGTCTGAGGACACAGGCAAGAAAAACGCAAAGGCTGTCCCCATCCAATCACCACAAGGAACTTGCAGGAATGTTGCCTCCCCGGCCTCTGCGATGTTTTCTTGGGAATTTTTTTTGCAAAGTGGATCCTGGCTCTCTGCCTACAGAGGCGTGGAGAGGAACCTTAGGAAGGAGATCTAGAAAGTCTGACCAGCCCATCTGCATATTCTATATGGCCTGGAGATCTCTGGGCAAGCCAGCAGTGAGCTGTTGTATCCACAGGTATCAATCAGCATGCACTCAACAACCTGAGATTTTCTTCTCAAGCTCAGGCAAAACAGGTTATTGCCTGGATCAGTGGACTGCAAATATGACCATGGCTTCCCTGGCTCCTTGCTGGCACATCTGCTTTCCAAAGGAGTTCAGATTTGCAGTTTAGAAGCAGAATTTATTGGTTACAGCATCAACTTACATTTTTGTTCTCCTCATTTTTTGAGGTGGTCCTTCAATGTCAGACAAAAAATAGGAAGAATGATTTATGAAATGATAAAATACCTTAATACAAGCCATGCTTTTGCAACTTAGAAGATTTTTAAACATCACATATTGTCTTACCCGGGACTGTTCTCCTGGGCACTGTATCAACATTGTTAAGCTGTGGGAGACCCAGTCTGATAAATCAGGGAAGTTTGTTGGTTGAACCAGCGGAAATTCTCCATTCTAAGTCAGACCTGTGGTTTAATCTTGGTCTTACAGGGAGAGAGAACAAGGAGCAAGCCAACCAGAATTTGGGATGGTGTGATATTATCAGTGATACATCTACTGCTTCTCTGCCTGAGTGCTGAGGACACACACACTTGGGACATAGGATTGAGAAGCCAAAACAAGCATCAGGGCTCTGTTGGGGAGAGAAAGATGTCACCATAAGTCATCCACTTCAAAGCTGTAGCTCCAATATCTAACCCACCATGGGTGTGTTTCTTCATATGATATTGAAGAAGTTGGCCATTGGTGGTGCAGCAGCAGCTGAAAATACTGTGAATGGTGTGTTTAGTGGTGGTTGATGGTTTGTTTTACCTCAGAGGCTGATTAAGGGTTTCCTCTGTGGTAAATTGGAAAGAAACCTGTAGACTCCTTAGCAGGTAAAATAAGAGCTAATCATGATAGAAAATAATTATTGTTAAGTGAAAGAGAAGAACACAGAAAAAGAGGCAATGTATGGGCTGGCTGAGGATCACTGAACACCTCAGGGACACTTCTGTGGGACACTCATAGTGAGAGGTGGGAGGCCTGTGCCCTATCCTAGACTCTGCCATGAATTCCTTTTATGCTTTTGGTCCCATTATTTCACTTTCTCAAATTCCACTTTTCCTTTAATTCATGGTGCAAGAAAATGGTGTGTGGGGAAATTTAGTGGGTAACCGCAGGGCATTAAGAACTCTGGAGTAGCACAATATGCCATGACAAAGGCAGGTTCTCAGCTGGTGGTGAAGACCATGATTTATGCAAGCTGATGTTCTGGCTCCCCTTTTCTAGCATGTCAATGCACATCCATCCTTATGCCAGCAACATCCAGGCCCCAACTGCAAGCATTTAATAAGTTTAAGGAAGTTCCTGTTTTGATCTTTTGTTATAATCAGTGTTACTACGAATGCAAACAATAACCAGAACAATTGTAGTCATCAATGGAGCTATTGGTGAAGAACACAGGGCTTTCCTGCTTAGACACAACTATGAAGAGGACTGTTTACTTAGCTAGACTGTCCTTTTATAGTACCAACAGGAAGTGTTTGCAATGTTTGTGTAAGAAGGAGACTTCGAATTATCCCGCATCATCTCTTCAAAGGGATGTGAGAACAGAATGTATGTTTTAAATAAAGTCTCACTGCCCTTTCTTTGCCTTATGAGTGAGCACATCTGGTTTTGATGGACTGGACAACCTGTTGTCTACATCTTTACAGGCCAGGTTTGTCACATTCTCACCTCTAAATGCAAAAGTTTTGGATGAAAACCAACTTTTGTTTTTTGGTTTCTCCTGAGTCACTGTAGACATTGGCAGACAGTGTAGGTCCAACTTGACCCAAACAGCCTCTGTTATTGAATGTCCAGACATCTGCCATACTGAAGACCAACACACCTTCACAGCCATGGGTGGGTAGGAGTGGGACTGGCTAGAATGATAAAAGGGAACACTCATGATAGTTTTGGTTAGATATTAGGAAAAGGTTCTTCCTCCAGAGGGTGGTCAGGCACTGGAACAGGCTCCCCAGGGAAGTGGTCATGGCACCAAGCCTGTCAGGGTACAAGGGTTTGGACAATACTCTCAGGCACATGGTTTGATTCTTGGAGTTGTCCATCCATATGGTTGGTGAAGTGAAATGTATTGTAACCTAGATAATGGAAAACATTTATGAACACCAGAGCTGGAATCCTGTTAGCTGAGCTCACACAGGTAAGAAAGGATTGGTCCACACATGCATTTATAAGCCAATTTAAGATTTTAGTCCTTTTAGAATTGGGAACTATTTTATCCCCATTTTACACAGGGAGGAAGGGAGGCAGAGAGAGAGATTACGGGACTTGCCCAAGGTCACACAGGAAACCTGTGGTAGAACCAGGATATGAACATAGATTTCCTGAACCTCCATTTGCTGCATTAACCACAAGCTCTTCCTTCCTCCCTTGTTTGGGAGAAATGACAAGTTTTCTTTAACATGGGAGGTGTCCTGCAGGGACTCATCTACAAGGGCCTTCACTGCATGTAGAGAAGATGCTATAGATAAGAGATGTCCTTGCACTGAAGAACCTCCCTGCAAAGTATTTGTGTGTTTGTACCAGAAGAAACCAGTCACTCGCAGAGGTATCTTCCCCTTTCTCCTTGTCACAGGGTTTTGTTGGTGCAGAGAGGATGCTTTGGGGTTCCAGGGATGTGGAGTTTTGTGACCATGGGTGTTCCTGTGAAGACCAGAGGCTTTTTTTTACCTGTCATCTCTCATGTGGACATCTGCACTGTAGAGCTCAGCTGATCATCTGAGGGCCAGTTTGAGGAAGACCCATAGGTTAAACTGGAGAGATAGATAAATCACACAAGGTGAAGGTGCCTTTGCCCCTGTTGGACCTAATGCCAGCTCTGGGACATGGAAAAAATTCTCAACTTCTAATTTCATAGACAAATTCTCTCCCTGATGTCAGTGGGAAAGGATCCTGCAGCATGGAATACTCTTTCTGCGTGGACAACAGGAACTAGAAGAAGCTCATGCCAGATGAGGACCTTGTGTGTCAAGGCAGGAATGCGACTCCAGCATAAAACACCACCTCCTTCATCAGAGACATGTTGGGTTAAAAACAGGCTGGAGACAACATGCCACAAGGTCTACAAAATTTCCGTGAGACCAAGACTTCCTTTAGGTGATGTTGCTGATTGATCTTCCTCCATTTCCAAAGGAGTGATCCTTTCCCCCTGGAATTCACTGCCATAGTTGCATAGGATAATCAGGAAGAGGTAAGCAGCAGCTTGAATTTCTTCTCTCTGCTTGTGTAATGAAACCACCATTCACAAGAAAGACTTTTCAACTCACACACATATGTACAAAAGGAATTATGTTGTCCTTTGATTACAAAGGACAACACAGTAATAATGTGGTATTTTCTTGTGCAGGTTGAATGAAAAGGATACTCCCAGGTAAGTTTTTGTGGTTATTTTTTGTGGCAATCTGTTTCTCTTCCTATCACATTGCCCTAACAACACAGGGATCAGAGAGAGCCCACATGCCTTTTATTCTCTAGGTATGTTGGTAACTGGCACCATCTCACCTCCAAATTCATCTCGGCAAGGACCCAGCTGCTCTTCTTTGGCTGTTTTGGTGCTGAGCACAGGATCTATCTGCTTGTGGGGAAAACAGGAACTTCCCCATCTCACCACAACATCATCGCTCCCTATCTACCCCTGTGCTAAACAAATGGGAGTGTGTTCCATAACCAACCGTAGGGATTTTCCTGCAGGAGAAATAATGGCTGAAGAAGGCTGCAGCTCCCCAGCAAGGGCTGGTGTGATGTGCAATCACCCAGCCTAACCCCAGGCAGAAGGAGGACAACAGGGATAGTCTAAAGTGTAGCCTGGAAGATCTGCTGCCTTTGGGAAAGGTGTTTTTATCTGAAATATTAAGACCAGTTTTTCTGCTTGGTTAATAACAATGTCCTGATACAGCCTCACAAGCTTAACATGTGCTAGAAAAGTGCAAGCAAAGATTGTTGATGGTGCTTGAATTGATTTTGGGGATGAAAAGAATATCAGGTATCCTGTTAAAAATTAATCTCTAGGGCTTTGGCAGCACACTGAGCATTATTTCAGTGTTTCACAGATACCTGTCTCACAGGCACACCCCACTGTTATAATTTTTATTGAGCTGACAAAGATGAACCCGGATACAAGGAAAATAATATTTTTGAAAGTGCATCCGTCTCTAGCTAGATGTTTGTCTTCCTTTAGTCAAATGTAGCCTTATTTCCCTCTTTTTTTTTTTATTTTTCTTTCTTATAGTTTCAATTCTTTTTTCCTTGAAAGATATTTAAATTATTTATTGAGATTTTGTATGTATTTAAGATCTTGTTTAACTTGAAAGTTTAATTTTATGACAAATTAGTATACTTCAGGTCAAATTCTTGTGATTTTGGAATCTTAAAAGTGAATACCTAGCACTAAATAGGCTGCTAAAAATTATAATGAAATATCACACTCAGTTACATTTAAGTTCTTTGACTCCAACTAAATATTGATGTCTTCACTGGGATGTCCCTGTGGATTTAAATATTACTACCATGTGTAAGCATAGTAGACTGTATCACATTTTAATTGATAACAAATTTTCAGAGAGCTGCCAATGCCCTGAAACTCTTGCTGAGTCCCCAAAGTTTGTTGTATTTCCTTAAAGCTGTCTACGTAAGTTCCCACGAACTCATATGCACTAAAACCCAACAGAAATCTGCTACTGCAGCATACGAGGTCCACTGCCCCACACTGACCACCTGGGATGTCCAGACACACCCAAAATGAGACACAGGGAATTTTACCAGTGGGGTACTTCACTTCAGACCAAAAAGCCTGAGACTTCAGTTTCATTTATCTGAAACTCAGAGCCAGAGAAAAGTCCTTTCTCTCAGGGCTGGCTCTGGAACAGCACGCAGCTCCTGAGGAGCTGAGAGATCCCCTCATGAAGGGCTGTGGTACTTGCTGGCAGCAATATGTAGCTGGAGAGGAGGAGTATGTGGGCTGCTGAGTAACCTGAACCTTCAGCTGTGACAGATGCAACCATTTTAGACATGTAACAATGTCTTGTTTAAGATGAGAGGAATCACCCTGGGTCAGATGTCCATTTAGTTCAAATGAATCTCATTTGTTGAAATCATTCATATTTTTGGGTAGATGTCTATGAGGCACAGTGGGAAATTATATAAAAATATAAATAATTGCTTGGTTGTGGAAACAGTATTCCCTTGGAACGTAGGACTTGACCCTACTGAGGAGGAAAACAAGTGCATGGAGCTCTATTCTTTCATACCCAAACTAGTGCTGTGCTCTGTAGACATACCTTGTGTTTTTGTATATGATAATGTAGAAATACTTATTATTAAGACAATTTCCATTCTCCCCATCTTCCTCAAAACCCTTGACAGCAGGTCAGATGCTGCCTTTTGAAAGGAGCAGTTATTTTTATTCGTGTTGCAAAAGATTTTCCAATCCCCACATATACATTGTTATGTCTCTCAAATGCATTACATCACACGGTTCTTCTGAAAGGTGTCCAAATCCTGCATTAAAATGCTTGTGGGAAAAGTTGAAAAAATAAATGGTTTGTGTTAAATGGTATTTGGAAAAGGGAGTGAAATGCATTGCACTGATACGGTGGAAAGGTAATGTACTAATGGATCCTTTGGGTTTGAATTAAGTGTTACCCTCTCCCTCATTAAACTCTGTTCTGAAGTTATGCAGACTTACATGTACCTTCCCTCTCCTTCCTCCTTTTCCACTGGGTAGTGTGTAACAGAAGAGTGGTGAAGTATGAACTCTCTGAACACTATGCCATGAAAAATGTAACCAAAGCAGTTGGTTTTAAGTTAAATTAGGAGAGAATCTGATCTGCCCATATTTCAAATACCGACTTGGAAAACTCTGGGAAACAGCAGATCCAGCCTGTGTCTTGTGGCTTGATGGGACCCACAGTGTGTGCCTCGGAAAGCCAGTGCTGCTTCAGCTCAGGTGGGGTGGAAGAACAGTGTTTAACATCTCCCACAGCACATTCCTGCTGAGTGTGGTAGAATTTGGCCAGTGGCATTTGGGGACTGTTGATATTAAAGGTCTTTCATAATGAGACTTTAGTTCTATAAAGATTTACCTACACTCTGCTTTTATGGTGTTCCCATGGGTCCCAGAAGGCCAAATATTCTGACTGGTCTGGGCTTGGGATACCGTGGGGACACCATGGGATATGGCTTTGGTTGCATGCCATGAAGGGAAATACAGGGCCTCCATAACACCCTCCAGGATCTCTAATATGATTTTTTGGACAACACCAAATCTGGAAAGCTACCTGTCTGAAGCATCCAGAGTCTTTAAACACATATTCCACAAATATGTTTAGTTCTCTCAGCACTACTCAGTTCCCTACATTTCAAAGATTTGGAGACATATCCAGCTTTTGCTCAGAATCAGCCAAATCCAGAAGAGCATGGAATGACTGCACACCACATCCCAACTAAACATATGACAAAATTACTTCTACTTGCCTTCCTTGGACCATCTCCAGAGCCAGGTTCCCAGAGGTCTCATCCTGGAATGGGCTAATAATATAAGCATTGCAAGCACCTGCTGAGCAGTGATGGTGGCTGAAGAGAGGCTTATGAGCCCCAAGAGGATTTTGTTTCACTGTTTATAGTTTAGTGCTCTCTTTAAGGGATGGATTGTTCTGATTTTTAGAAAGAAAGCAATGTGACTGCATTTTATGAGGGGTCCTTTGCTGCTGGTGTGATTCACATGTTTAGGGGATCAGAATCTTCAGGGGATTCTTTCTTTGCTTCATCCATTTTCAGGCTTTGACATGTTTTTGGCAGAATTCAGGCACCTCATTGCTCAGACTGGGCAATTCTGACAAAGCTGACTTGTTAATAAATTTAAGACGAGTCTTCCTCTGAAGGTATCTATCTCCCAGGTGATGGTTGGGTGACCAGCATAGCTGAGATGCGTAACAAATGGGTCAAGATAAATGACATCCCAGATTTATACACCCTGCACTGAGTTATTTGGGAATTTGAAGTATACAGGGAGCAAAAAATAAAAGGTACCAGTTCAAGCTTGTGCCATTATAGGTTTATAAACATGCTTTATTAGCTGCTCCTTTACTTACTAGCTGATAAATATTAGTAAAAATTTTGGAAGCTGCAAAAGTACACCCACACAGTCCAAAACCACAGTAATAGTTTCAGAATACTTCCTCTAGCCTATTTCAACTTAAACAGTGATTTCAAAGGAATATTATTTTGTCCTAAAATAGTTGTCCCTCATTGCCTTCTAGAAGTCTACGCCTGTTTGTCATGACAATAGGGGGAATGTTGACAGTTATCTTAGACTGGATGCCTAAAACCTAAGTAGCTGAAGATATACTCTTATTTTTGTCCTTAATTTAATGCCATAAGTTTGAGGAAGGAAATCTAAGGTCTTGTAAACACTGCTTGTTGGAAACCATCTCCCAGTTTGACCTCTGGACAGTTATCCTGCCTGTTTCCGTGGCATCTCTGGATGCTCTAGTTCTCACCAAAATGCCTTTTAAAAGCTGCTCAATTTGTTCCTCTGACTGCTACAAGCCCTTCTTGGCTCATTCCATTTTCTGGGATAGGTCAAGCTCATCCACACTTCTAGGGCTCTAGCAAATACTGCCCAGAAAGATGTGCTTTCTCATTTTTGTCTTGTGTTTCCTCCTGAAGCTTTAGCTTGATGCTGCACTGTGCTGCATGGAGAGGATCCTCCTTTTAATACCATTGGTGCTGTTCAGAAGGAGATCCGGCTGAGGATGAGGACACCTGCATGGCAGTCTCAGCAGCCTCCTCCCCTTCCCAGGACATGAAGAGAATGATGAGGTGACTGAAATTTTTAAAACTTCAGAATAATGTTGTAAAGGTCCAGATGAACAACCTTTTGTACCGCGTGGCTGAGCCTGTCAGCAATGAGAGATACACCAAAGACAATGGAAGTGATGTGAAGATGCTGGAGGTATCAGCCTTCCTACATCTTCAGTTCAGGCATTTGAAGGCAACTACCATGGCAGAAATTTGACCATATTAGAAAAGACTGAGTGCTGTTTGCAGAAACTGGAAGACTTTATTTGGTTTTATTTCTATTTTTATATTTAAGATAATTTGCCATTCAAGAGTTATTTCCCAACATAGCAACTGAAAGCCCACGAGGCACCTGGGAAGGTCAAAAAGATGGACATTTTAAAGAAACCAGACTACAATTTCCTTTTATTTTATCTTGTAAACACATTTGCAGTCTAGCTAAAACAACAAAGCAAGACATTTCATACATTCAGTTCCTTAATTGAATGATAGACCAGAGCCTCGGCTGGTGTGATTCTGTATCCTTCCCTTGCAATCAATTTAGCGCCATGGGAAATTCACTTCCAAACCCCATTTTTCATGGTGAGCACAGAAACTTTTCATGTAGTTCCTATCAAGGCTTCTGCTGCTGCTGCTCACGTCATCCCATCGCTGCAGATTCTGCTGCTGAGGCATCTTCGAGCGCCCTGCCAGTGATTTCAGTATGACTGAGAACCACTTCGGCTGACTTTGTTACCCATATATCATCAAAAACTTTCTGCCATGCAAGGCTCAGCTCAGTCTTGGGCCTGACATCCCACTTAACAGGCATGCAGATAATATTATGCAAATTTTTTTATTTCAAAAAGGTAATTACAACAATTTTTTTTTCAGGCTTATAGTGGCTTCACGATAACCCAGCTGAGTCAAGTTTTTTTTTTTTTTTTAAAGAGACTTAACTCACTTTTAAAGGAAGTTAACATGGTTACCCGGGACAACATTTTGCAAATTTTTCAGTGACTGTCTTGTTCATGAATGTACACATTTCCTTTAAGATGATATATGCTTAGACCACAGTGCATGGACATGAGTCAATAAAGGAAGCAATTATTGAAAGCTCATGTGCATCTATACAGTTTCTTAAAACAGACATTACATGACAAGTTGCTGTCATCTGAAAACATGAACGGTTATAAAATGCTGGTCTGTAATGTTGGATCGTGAGGAAAATGGTAAACAAAGTCTAAATGAACTGTGTCAGGACTAGAACTTATGGAATCACAGAATTGTTTAAGTTGGAAAAGACCTCCAAGATCATAGGCTCCAACTATTAACCCAGCACTGTCAGGTCCATCACTAAATCGTGTCCTTAAGCACCACATCTACACATTTTGTGAACAACTCCAGGGATGGTGATCCTACCATTTCCCTGGGCAGCCTGGTCCAATGGTTGACCACCCTTTCAGCGAAGAAATTTTCCCTAATATCTGATCTAAACCTCCATGTACCTATACAAATGTCACCCAGTTTCCAATTTTCAGCAAAAATAAAAATAGCATCAGTCACCCTTATTTTCACGATCTCACATTTCAAACCAAAGCTGAAGGTTTGTTTGGCTCTTCGCAGTTTGAACACCTGTGCAAAAATAAGAAAGGGAGGGAGAGGGGTGAGAAAAACCTCACAGTTTTTTTTTTTTCTCTCCTGTTTTTTTCTGCAACTGTCTGTATTTTTCTGCAGGTCTTCAGGCAGCTTGAATATCACAAGGGTTTTTTCTTTTTTAAACAATCCAGTCTGGCAGAGAACCTAAGGAAAATGCACCTTTTGGCATCAAAACACAGTTCCAGAGGGACCAAAAAAATTGTGTGATGGCTGATTTTTGCCCTGTGTCACCACGATGTGATGCACCCATATATTTTATATCAGATATATTTTTTATATTTTATATTTCATATAAACATGAAACGGAGAAATTAAAAAAAAAAAAGAAAGAAAGCAAAAGTAAAGGAAAAAGGGAAAAAATTACTTGAAGCCCGAAATGCTACCAAGAAGGGCATGTTCTGCAGGCTGATGCAGGGCAGAGCAATCTGAACTACGCCTGGGTACGGTGAGTGGAAAGCAGAGCAGCTGCACCGTGTTTTACCTCTTTGAAACTTCTGACAGGAAACAGCCCTGACGTGGGGCAAGGAACCGTCCCTCAGACGCTGGAAGGCTCTCAGCGTTCTCAGCACTCAGCACTTTGCAGGAGAAACCCACAACTCCTCCAGTGCCCAGCTTACAGAGGGTCCATCCTGCTGCAGCCCCTGCAGCTCCAGATTTTCCTGTGTCAACTTCCCCAGTGCTGGCCCAGAGGAGATGATCACAGCTTCTGTTAAGCCTCCCGATCTCCCAGGGTGGGTTTCCAGCTCAGACAGCAAAGCAGCTCAGCATTAGGCCAGTCTCCCTCCTAATACACTTCGGGAACCTTAAAAATCATGCAACAGAAAGAGCACAGGAACATCTTTGCCATGCACAGCAGCAATGTTAATAATGCCAAGTCACAGCACACTGACAGAAAGCATCACAGCTCACACCAGGTGAGATGTGAAACTTAGGACAGCAAAGTGAACTTATAAGCATCCCAAAGGTCAACATAAGGGCTGTTGAAGCTCAATTTACATGAGCATAAGCCTTGTTGCATGCAAACACATGTATGCAGATACCCTCACATGCACAGTACACATACAAAGAACTCTTTTCTTTTTTAATTTTCTTTTTTTTATTCTTTTTTTTTCTTTCTTCTTGATAGGCATGTTGTGGAAAATGTGTGTCTCTGTGGGTCTGGTGACAGGCAAATGTTTATGTGGGTGTTAAAAAAAAAAAATGGAGAAGGTGTGAGGCATATATTCAGAGAGCCAGAAAGCCACACACAGGCTTCTATTTATAGCACCTTCGTGGTGAAATAGAGAAAACAAACGGCAGCTTCTATCTGCTGTTCCCAACTGAAGTTTGACAAGAGCGGATAAAACCTTTTAGGGTCTCTTTGTAGTTATAACTGACAACAAAAAGTGATGAGTTAGCTGTTTCCTTTGCGACCCTCTTAGGCAGGTGAAGAAGTCAATGCTCTGTGCGAGAGGAGCAGAATGATCTGACGCTACCTCGGTGCCTGGAAATGCTCCGTGCACCCTGCAGAGCCCAGAACAGAAAGTAGAAATAACCATGGGGTTTTTTTTCTGAGCACCATGGCCAGACTCTGTCTCCCAATCTGTATTCCCAGCCCAGGTGAAGAATCCATGATGCAGGCACAGTGGGGTGTGTGGACATTTTCATTTCTTTCCAGTTGCACCTGTTAGAAAGATAAAAATAGAGATGCAGGGTCCTGGTAGCAGAGTTGAGATCTGAGGTTATGGTTTAAACCCACTGATGATGCTAATAATAAAATGAAAGCAGTTCTTTTTTTTTCTTCGATGGATTCTTCTAAAACGGGATTATCTAGACATGTTCTTACTGACATGATCCCACTGCTGCATAATATAAATGGCTTGGCTTATGTGGAGGGTGGAGTGTACAGTGGGCCTGGGACCTCAGTGGTGAGGTATTAAAAATGCAGTTTTCAGCTGCTCTGTTTAGACCGGGGTAGCGGCTTCAAACTGAAAGAAAGTGGGTTTAGATTAGATATTAGGAAGACATTATTTACTGTGAGAGAGGTGAGGCAGTAGAACAGGTTGCCTGGGAAAGCTGTGGATGCTCCATCACTGGAAGTGTTCAAGATCATGTTGGATGGGGCTTTAAGCAACCTGGTGTAGTGGAAGGTGTCCCTGCCCATGGCAGGGGGTTGGAACCAGGTGATCTTTAAGGTCCCTTCCAATCCAAACCATTCTGTGATTCTGGGATTCTGGGATTTTGTGATTTTCTGTTTCTGTGATCTATTTGTTCAGCTTTCTTTCTTTTCTCATTTCTTTCCTGAGGGCATTAGTTCAAATATTTTCCTGCTTGAAGCTGAACTATTGAGAAGGTGAGGAGGCACCTCACCACTTACCTCCTTCCCCCATGAAGGCTAGTCTTTGCAGATCGTGGTGCTGGACCACTCTACTGACTTTTACCCTGGTGTAGAACACTGTCTCTTCCTCAGCTCTCCATGACACCTCCAGATCATCCCACTTGTGTGCAAATCATGGATTACTCCATGAGGAGCTGGGAACCATCAATTTTCTTTTTGCTGGGGTGGTGGAAGTGGGTTTGGCACCTGGAAAATGACAGGGCTAGGAGTAGAATATCAAGTTCCTGCCTCAGGTATAGTTGGTGAAAAAGTTATCTTAAAGCTAAGCCCTACCTGTCCCCCCTTTTTAAATTTAATTTTATAAAATAAAAAGAATGCAAGCAGATGGAAATATTTTGTGAGTTGGTATTTGTTACAGTACAAAACCTTCTCAAAAGAGAAAAATCTTGAATTACTAATGAGCTGCAAAGCTTCATTTTCATGCTTTAAAATGAAGTATATTGACAGGTATAAGATGCAGTTTTGATTTTCAGTTGGTGCCAGTGTAGTTTTTAAAAAATAGTCTCTAAAAGATTAATAAAAATATGCACATGGATTCATTTTGAATGAAACCAATATTTTTGGAATTAATCCAAATTCTGTTGACTCGCCAAAAATTCTGAATATTTTCATTCTGAGTTGATCTGAATTTTTACCAAACTCTACATTTTAAATGTACACATGAAACAATAAATTAGATATTCGCACAGTCCCACAATAATATTAAGCAGTGGGTTTTACCGACTTCTGTCTCATCTAGAATCACTGGTGAAGCAATTAATTTTAATTCCTGTTGCCTTCTAACATTTCTTTGTTTCATTCATTCATTCGATATTAAAAGTGTTTTGATTGAACAAACTGATCACGTGGTGCATTGTCTGTTCCTTGGCTGAGGCAGAGCATATCTCTTGGAGATGATCAACATTGAAGACTTCAGATATCACTCGAGCTCTATTTTTAGAAACATGTATGTTATGTGAGTTCTCCCGTGTCTCATATCGTGGCTGAGTTTAGACCAATATGTTTTGTTTTGGAGTAATGTCTCAGTGGCAGCACTCGTTTAACAAACTCTTTTCTCAGATTTGGATCTGGCCTCCTGGTGCAAATGCAATATGTTCACTACTAAGAAAGTCTTGCATTTTTGCTGGTGAATATTCCTTAGTATTCACCTGGATTTGCATATTTTCTTCTTCCCTACCAATAAATTACTTTCATAGATGCTGATGGAGAGAGATCACAGAGAGTGACAAATGCTGGTGAGATGGTTTTCTTAGAATCACAGAATCATTAAGGTTGGAAAAGAGCTCTGAGATAATTGAGTCCAACCAGTAACCCAGCACTGCCAAGTTCAGCACTAAAACATGTCCCTAAACATGCTTTTTGAACAGTTTCAGGGTCAGTGATTCCACCACTTCCTTGGGCAACCTGTTCCAATGCCTGATCACCTTTTCAGTAATGAATTTTTTTCCTAATATCCAATCTAAACCTCTCCAACCTGAGTCCATTTCCTGTTGTCCTATTTCTTGTTACCTGGGAGATCCCCACTGACCCCCACCTCTCAGGCAATAACTGAAAAAACAGTTTCTTTGCAAAACTTTAGTTTAATCTTGGCCACTGTTCATTCTGTCCTTATTATGTTGCTTTTCTTGAAAAAGTTTTTGCAAAAAAACCCCCACAACCCCAAACTTACTTTAAAAGTATAGGTCCTACATAAATCAAAACACCCTCTATTATAGGGGAAACGAGTGAGATCTTCGCAAAATATAGGTGGGACTTTTTGCTCACTCCCATTTTTGCTCATGCTCTTAGATCAAAAGTCAGCATGAAAAGCTTGGCTTTGCATCCAGTTACAGGTCAACGGGGACAAACAAGGTAAGTCCCTAATGCACTGTGGGTGTGGGTGTGGCACACGAGGACACTGATTTGCACCCTACCTCAGTTACTCAATTGTCTTCTTGGGTAATTTGCCCCACTGCAATGCCATGAGAAGCCTTGCTCAAGGTCCTGCCTGTGATGAGACATTGTCCTTGCCCCAGAGGTCTTCCAGCTGTAGGGATGAAGACAACAAGGTGGGGGGAAACAGTAGGGAAAATATTGCCCAGGGTCATTAAACAGGCTGGTGCTGGAAAACCACATTCCTCTCTCCTACTGTGCTCATGCTGCTGTGGAGGGAAACGTGGTGAACACTTGTTTAGTCCTGGGATTTTTACATTTTCTGTATTTGTTATTTTAGCATAGTTATGAAGTTTTAGGTCAGGGACTTCATAACTCTTGGCTCTCAGCCTGAGGTAAAGCACATCTTGGTGTTCTTGATTTTAAACTTGCATCAGGAAAACGTGCTAAAGCACAGCTAAGCTGCTTCAGTTTGCTAATCAGACCAACAATACAAAGAAGAGACCCATCAGTATTGCCCCAGGGCAAACCCATGGTGAGGTGGGGTTCAGGGATGAGGGACTGATCTCAGCAAATTCACCCCAGTCAGAAAAAGCACACCCTTTTTTTATAGTTTTACATCAGGTTATCTCAGGCACCTCAGTCATCCTGAGGTTAAGGAAAAAGACCCAAACCCAGCTTTTTCAGCAGTGAAAGCAAGCCCTAACAGCAGACCTAGCTCAAGGGCTCACCTTCACCTGGGATGCTTGGCAGATCAGCACTGCCAATTAGCTAAATGTGTAACAAAAATAGCTGTGGGTATTCCTTCAGAGCCTACCCAGTTCTTCTCTTTTCAAACTAAATTTATCTTTGGTGTAAATGAGAAGGATTTAGCCAATGTATTGAGGGAGAGGGGAAGGTAGCAGTTCCTGAAGCAAGGGGTCAATAATTAGGAGCATATTTTCAAGACCCCCATGCATAGAGGTCTGTGAACTGTCTCAAAACAGGAGTAAGGAGGTTTCATCGGAAACAGCAGCTCCTCTGCAGTCTTCAGGTGTAACAGTTGGACTTTTTTTTTTTTCCAATACAAAAAGCAGCCTCATACCAAACACCCATCTTGTACGAGACTGAACCAAACCTGAGCAAAAGCTGGGGCTGGCAAAGCTCCAACCGAGTGCACACAGGGTATGCTCAAAAGCAGGAAGCTGTGGCAAAGCTGAGTTGCTGAAAAAGCTACTGGAGCTAATATATTGTGGTCATGGGGATAGGCAGCAGCCTCTGAGTAGTGATGGGAAGACTCAAAAGCACCTTCAAAACAGGCTTCAAAAATACTGCTGATCTTTGCACTTCGACCGGGCTTTTTTGCTCATGGTTAAGGCTGGAGTGCTTAGAACGTCTCTTATGCTGATGGTCTGGAGAGGCACGTATGGTTCATCCCTGTGTGAGACCTGAGCCTTGCAGAAGCCTCATCTGAGATGCAGAGGCAGGCTTTGAAGGTGAAAGGGATGCGTAGGATTGGGCTCATCTGGCAGCATTTGTGACGGCATCCGAGGCCCAAGCAGGTCGTAAACACTCGCTGTTGAAGAGCTGCCTTCCCCGCCTCTTTCCGTGCCTGTGTCAAAAGCCAGACGTGTGCTCCTGGATTGACTAATTCTTTTATGGAGTGGAAGAAAGGTACTGGCTGTGAAGCTAATAAGAAAACCCTCACCAGGTGGTCAAGACATCACAGGGGCCCATTGTTCTAGGAGATTGTTACATTCATTATTATGAACTGCGATGATGAGAACAGGATGCGTAATATTGCCATGGGGGATAGGGAACAAGGAGATGGAAGGGGTGAGGTAAGGTGTCCCTTTCCTTCTCTGGCCACCCTTGGGAGGGGGACAGGAGTGGCTGTGTTTCAGATCTGAAGAACCAGTGCAAGAGGAGATAAAGGGAGGACTTCCACCAGTTCCACAGAAGTGAGGTAGCTGCTTCCTTTAAATGTCACAGTTCATTAGAGAGCTGCAACCAGCACACATGGAGGGAGGGAAAAGCTCCTGTCTCCATACTCAGAGCTGTGCTCTCTACTCTTCTACTCTTCCAGGTGCCTGCCCTTGGTTTTGGGTACGTCCTGAGAGACTGTTTCACATGTTCCTTAGTGCCTGGAGTGGCCATAAGGAACCAGCTCTGCCTGATGGAGACACAGGTAATTTCTGTGGTTCTTGCTCTACAAAAAACACACGAACATCCAAGACACCACTTGTTCCAGTTGTCTGTTTTGTATTGACCTGTGGACTCTGGACAAGCCAAACAGGAACCTACATGCTGGTTTTATGTGTTTTACAGCCATTCAGCAGTGCCCTGCTCTCAGGTGGACAAAACCATGTGTCAAGTGGGTTAGTGGAGCTTCACCAAAACCCGCTCTCAGGTCATGTTTACCGCTTGCCCATCAACTGGACTCTAAACCTAAGCCCTGACCTGTCTAACCACAAGTGCATTAAAAGGAGGATGTAGTTGAAGGACAGAGGCAGGTGTTAAGTAGTGAAATTTGAGCGGGATGGATCTGGACAAAACAAGCTACCTCAGGACTCTGTAAAAGGTGGTGCTTTGAGTCTGCTTTGTGCCCTAGTGCAGGCCCAAGGCAGCTGGGATGAAGGAGGTGTAAGTAGAGAGATATGTCACCATCAGCTTTGAGCTGGAGCCTTTCTGGGTACCTAAGTGTTTTGTGCCAAATCTGCAGCCAGCGAGGTGACCAAGGATTCTGTAGTGATGCAGCTGGGATTGTCAAACCAGCTCTCACATTCCAACATGGAAGCAGCTTTGCAACAGCTACACAGAGCACAAAACACACTGTATGGTCCAAAATGTCTTCTGTGCTGTATGGGGATCCCACTCAGGGATCACATGCTCAACACCACTCTCAGGTGGTGAGTGGAGGCGATAAAGAAATGAAGAGTGAAAATATTTCTTTTTCCTAGAGAGTATCTCTGTGGCCTGCCCTAGAAAAAGAATTAAAAACAAAAAAAGAAAATAATTTATGTTGGCCTGAACTGTGGTTTGGAAAGAGAAAAGGAGAAAAGAAACAAAACAAAAACACTGTCCCACAAAGAAGAGAAAACAGGAAAGGAAAAGAACAAAACATCCTGTACACAGCAGCCAGTCAGTTGAGGAGGGAGGGTCTGTGTCATCTGCATTCCTCTGCTGAAGTGGGCATGGACAGCCCTGATCCAGCCTGCATTGCTCAGACCTTTCCTTACCTTTCTGATCACCTGATCGTGTGACAACTCCTGTTTATTCCTGAAGCGGATCAGCAGGACCAAAGGTGGTTTTGGACCTTCCCTCCTTTCCAGATGCCATTTCACAAGAGCAGTGGGACATTTCCAGGCTGTGCCATTCCCAGCTCCTCTCCTGGGATGAGTATTAGGGAGCCCAGATCCTCACTGGGCACTGACAGATATAATCTCACCTTCCCCTGCTCCAATGAGAGGGGCAATCACCGAACCTGAGGCTGTGTCATGCAATCAGCACTGTGTTGTGAATGATCTGCCAAAATATACAGCCTGAACTGGAGCCAGCTTTGAGCCCAGGCTGAAAAGTTTGAGTGTTTCTGCACCTGCCTGTGTGAAAATGCCTCTTGTTCTTCACCTCAGCAGCTCACCCGAGAATGAAACTGGTGTGGAGACCTTATTGTAGTCTCAGCTCAAGAAGGAGCCAGTTTGCAGGGTAGGGTGGCTAAGGTGGGTTGAGCAGGGAGGTTGAAACCTATGCTGTTTATTCTGAGGTGAGGAGGAAGCATGATGAATTGTGTCTGCTAATACAGTGTCTTTTGGGAGGCTTAAAAGATGGGTGGGAACAGTAGTTTAGAAGGGTTGAAATTTTCTTTTAAGGGATCCTTTACTAAGCACACTTAAACACTAATGAGGTATCCCTCTCCTGATCATCATCAGTGTGATCTTGCTGAACTGGATGTGGTTTCCTCCAAATCCCATAAATGTCTCTTCTTAATCAGTTCCAGAGTTACTGCCTCCTTCTCCAGACAGGCTGCATGCATGAATCTATCACTGAGGTGCTGGAGCTAAACACCTCTCCTGCCTGCGCTTCTGCAGAGGGTAAGATGGGCTTTTTAGACAGGGACAGAACATTTCCAACGAGTGGTGGATGTGGTTTTGTAGCTGGGAATTTGGGCACACTAATTCTGCCCCATCACTGGCAGAAGGGGAAGATGGACTTTTCATGTATCAGGAACAGGTAAAGCCTGAATGAATTCCTCAAAAACTGATACTCATCCATGGTCCTTGAGGCAAGCTAAATTGGCAGGAATGTGCACACAGCTTCTCCTTAGATGGCTTCACTAAACAAGGAATGAAACCTATGACAGCTGATAACACATTCGGCTTCTCCCATGCATTTTGCTTTGGTTCTCCCTATAAAAGCATTCCAGAAGAGGTTTTTTTCCCCTCTGCTTTTTCTGTTGAAGTTCTCTCTAATGAAGGCTTAGAAGAAACATGTTAATTTAAGAACAGATGTAGCAGAACCAGCTTTCCCATCTCCCAAAATTCCTGAACTTGGGGAAATAAATATTTAATAATGATGTATGAGTTATTTAGGTGCTTTAAGAGGCACTGCCTTCACATAATATCACTTACTAGAATTCTCTACTATCCCTCGTTCTCTCATTTCAACCCCCTGCCATCCCACACCTTCTCTTTTTCAGCTTGTTTATTTTAGATTGCAAAGCTACTTAGAATTATTTATTTTTGGATCAGCTACTGATTCACTTAGTGACTAACTCATTTCATCACTCGATGCCTCACTTTACCTATACATTAAGAAGGATTAATAGTACCTGCTTTTCAGGGCTGTTAGCAGTCTAAATTAATTCATGCTTATAATGTTTATAAAGAGATTTGAGATCCTTGGTTACTGGAGGCTAGGGAGCTGCAAAGTATCTTTCTTTTACTTAATAGTGAGGGGGTTTTGTGTAACTTTGCATTATAAAAGTACAAGTTGGAGAGTCTTTTATTCCCAGGGCTTAGTTTATATTCCAGTTCAGATACAAACATTTTGCCTGCATATTTCTTCCCCTTATATTTTAATGAGAGTTAATATTCTGATCTCCTTTGCTGAGAAATGTTGAATGGTGGGAAATGGGGCAACGAACACCACGAGGTGAGTAACAGGGCTCTCTGCAGTTTGTTTGGAGCTCTTAAAAACATTGTTGTGCTCTTCTTCAGATTGCATTTTGGTATTATTATTGCAAAATAGACAGCCAGAAAGAAAGAAAATTAAACTTAACATTAACACTTATGACAATATTGTGTATTCACTGGAAATATTTTGTTGGCATTGTGAAAGGTTGCAGTGAGTCTATCAGAAAAGGGAAAGGACAGCAGAGCAGGAGGAGGCACAAGGGGAGTGTCTGTAAATGAAACCTGAAATTAGTCTGCAATTATTTCCCATTTACTGAGTAATCTACCAAATGATAGTGCCAGTGACCACATCTGCTACTGATACCACATTGCTATGCAAATATTGCTTACACAGAAGTGGTATATTTGGACTTGAATATCATTATGTGGACAGATCATCGGTTTGGTTGTGATAAAAACTGCTCTACTGAAATTATTGGAAACGTCTTGTTCTTTGCCTCTTCTCCAGTGAACTTTACTGGTTGGTGTAATGCAGAGTGTGAGATGAACCAGTTGCTGATAGCAACTGTGTGCTATTCATGCTGCCCTCCCTGATGGGAGAATTGGTGAGATTTCTGATCCTGTGCCTCCAGCATCACAAAACACAGTAGCCAGAATATGGCTCAAAACAAGGCCTCCCTTTGACAAGAACTTCATTTTCTGGACTTAGACTCCTCACTGTTGCCCTTTTCTTCATCTTGGCAGACTGCAATAATTATCCAGATGACATATATAGGGAGGCCACGAATTATTAACAATTAACTCAGCTCTGGAGTCACTGCCAAACATTTGTTGGTTCTTAGAGGAAGTCAAAGTGAGTAAACCTTTGGTGAGTGACAATAGCTCTGCTTCCCAGCCAGACTGAACAGCTTGTAATGTAACTCAAACGTTTCCTCTTTCCAAGCTTGCTTATAAAAGAGCAGACAAGGAAAGGGCAGAAAGAACATTTAGAAGAACACAAGGCTGGAAAAACAACCACTGATGTAATGTACTTTCTAAACTAAACATAAGACATGCACTATTGCAGCCATTTAAATAATGATTAAAAAGAAAACCAAAACAAATATTACTTTGTCTACTTAGTCCTGAATACTGAAAGAAAAAGTGTGAGCAGTTCCATGTTGGATGGCTAGGAAATATTAGCCTTGCACTACATGCATTCTGAGTCATCTCTGCTCCTGGCTGAGAGAAAACACCAAAAAGAAGAAGAGAGATGGAGGGCATAGAGATGTGCCTGGGAATTGGAGCAGACAAAGGAGCAATAGAAATATCAGAGACCTCTGGTGACCATCTTATATGGTCCTACAAGGCCCAGCTGAGATGTCTTCACTGTCCAAATGTCCAACAGGCTGAGCTTTGGAAAGATTGTAGAAATGGAATCAATAGGGTAACGAGTGGAGGATTAATTTACACCCCTAGTTCACAGAAAGATAACAGAAGTATGGCAGCTCTTTGCTGCCTACTCTTCTCTCCATGTCTAATCTGGCCTGTTCACTGACAACACTTATGACAGCAGATTTTAGTAGGTGCACTGGTGTTTTCAGGATCGGGACCTATGCGACTTGCCCAAAATCACAGAGGAAGTGTGTGGGAATAATACCCAGATCTCTTGAGTCCCGCATCACTCTCTCAACCACAAAACCATCCTTCCTGTCTCTGCATAAAGATAGAGCTGAGAGAAGTGATTTTATGTACACATGCACATACACAGAGTGCCTTATAAGGAGTACAGGCGTACTAAGGTGAAAGTTTCATTAGAAATCACATAAATTCAGTTTATGAAGCAACCTTGTTTCTATTTCTCTTGCTTCCCCTCCAACTTTCTCCCATTTCAGGTATCACAGCAGTGCTTGCTTATATGAGGTTTCTGACCGTATTTTATGGAATGAAAGAAAATCACATGAATCTCTGCTGGAGCAAAGTCATAGAGCTTGATTTCATAATGCAAATCATTACATCGTCGGTGCATCTGGTATGAGTCACTGATATATTTCATTGAATTTCTTTGTATATGAAGTGAACCCTTTTCTCTGGGAGGGTCCAAAGTAGAAACAATGAGAAACTGGTCCTCCTTCTGCCCTGAACGTTCAGGTTCAATATGAACAGTGTCAACTTTGATAAAGTTGCTCAGCAGACTTTCTGTGGAGCTAAGAGACCAATTCTGTGTTAAACTGGCACACAATTGGGCTATGTTTTCAAGGGGTCTTTAGTAGAGATCCTTATGGAATTGATAAATGACAAGTTCAAATCATACAAAAGGAAGAGGTTCGTCTTTTGCTGTGAGTTATCCGAATACTAAGAATTTCACAAGGATTAGAAAAGCCATTGCACAAACCAGTGAAAGAAGAGGTCAACAAGGGCTGTGGATTACAAAGATACATTTCTGGCTCAAGAACTCTCTGAGCCACAAGTTTCTTGGATGAGGGAAAGCAGACTACATTAGTGAACTCCAAGATATTAGAGGTGGGCTTCCCAGAAATGCTCAGACTTGGGCTGTCCTTCCACTAAATTAATAAACGCTGATACCAGTGAGAATAAAGAGATACCAGTGGACAGGGTGGGCTGTTCAGTCATCTGAAAGGCAGGCAATGTATTTAATCTGGTTGGGTAGGCTTGCTCTTTGTTCAGTGGAGAGATACAGGCACCTCTGGAGATTGATTCATCCCATCCTAAGGCAGAAGTCCAAGTGGGGTCAATCACCCACTGTCTCACTTCATGACTTTAATAGAAGTCCTAGTAAATAATTTATTTGGGATGTCTACGGCAGGATTCAGTTAGAGACTGAAATTTTGGAAGCCCACATCTACATGTGAGGTAGATGATTTATCTCTCTTAAGAAGGAATGGAGATGTAGTAAAGACAATTTGTGGAGCCTATGTTTCATTTTGTTCTCCAGTAAACGAATTTGGTCAGCTGCGTTTATCTAAACTTGCAGATTATTTTGGGCTTGTGTAGCCCACAACTTCTAAAATTATAGTCGACACCTACATGTGAGCAACTGAATTAAGCTCATCATTCACATAAAAACGTCTACACACAAACATGTAAATTTGGGTGTCTATCTAGCGCCTAATCCCATTTTTATCTTGTAGATGACCGTTTGGTAAGATGAATCCTACCAAAAAATGATTTTGAAAAGTTCCACTTTAAGAACAGGAAGAACTCAACAGCTTTTAGGAGCACTCAGCATGTTCAATGAGGAGCTCTTCCTTTTTGTCTCTTCTTCACAGCATTTATTCCTCCAAAAGCCTGGCTTGACAGTAGATGTAGAAACACATAAAACATAGAGGTCTTATTTTTTTTCCCCAGTATTTAACGTTTCATAATAGTGGAAAAAAAAGTTTATTAAATTTGAAACATTATAAAAAAAACCAGCTGCTACTTTGCACTGGCTCCCAGTACAGTAAACGGAAAGTGGATTTTAATCACTGGTTGGCCATTAGTTTGACAGAGCCTCTTCATCACAAACCACAAGTCTCTGTTACACGTGGAAGCAATTTTGATTTTTCTCAGGGAGAAAGAAATCCCTGCTGTTTCCAAATATCTTTGACAGTTAGACCGGCTTAGCTCAAAGCTTCTTGGTGAGGGCACATTGACAGAGACGGGCACAAATGGATGAAGCTCGTTTTGCCCACACTTCAAGCTGGCTGGATGTAGGCCAGCTCTGAACTGGAAGCCAGAAATCATGTTAGGATGGAGCTTTGCCCAAGCTAATAAGATCTGTTGAAGGCATATGCTGAGAAGCAAGACATATTAGATATTAGGAGGAAATTCTTCACTGTGAGGGTGGTGAGGCACTGGACCAGATTACCCAGAGGAGCTGAGGATGCCCAATTCCTCGAAGTGTTCATGGCAAGGTTGGATGGGGTTTTGAGCAACCTGGTCTAGCGGAAGGTGTCCCTGTTCGTAGCAAGGAATTGGAAGTAGTTGATCTTTAAGTTCCCTTACAAACCAAACCATTCCATGATTCTATGATATCAGTTTGGACAAAGCATCATTTTCATGTAGCTACAGAACTTCCATGAAGGGATTCCTGGTCCTGTGGACCCGTATCCAGGTAACTTCAGCTTCATTGATGGGGCCCTCCAAGGTGTAAGAAACATATTAAAATCACTCCAAAATCCAAGAATTTCTGTTGACATATTATATGTAATATCAGGCCCATGGTCACAGGGGCTGTTTCTCCTTAAAAAAAAATATACAACTAGGCCTTAGAGGAAAACATTGCTCTAGAGATCCCTACCAAGGAGATTTTGCTTTATACGCAGGGACTATTTACATTTGCTCTCTAACTGGTTCGTAGCACCAGGCTGTAGGAGATTAGTTAGTGGTCAGGGCAGCTTGCCTGGGCTCTACATCACATGCAGAAATAATGATGCCATTTGAAAGCCAGCACAGACAAAGACTCAAGGCTTGTTTGTTTGTCTCCACTGAGCGATAACCCAATACGAAGCCCCTGGAGATTTCAGCAAGCCTCACACTCTTGAAGCATAGATCTGAAGAATGCTGAGTGGTCTTCTGCATGAAAAATGTTCACCTACATGTTTTGTGCACGTATTGTAAGGGAAGATGGGAAATTGTCTCTTACACATCTCTGTGCATGTTTGAAGGCTTAAGTGTTGCGGAAATTGTAGCCCAGTCACCCTTCTGAGCTTATCAAACACTCTTACTTACCCTGGTGTCCAACCATTTGGTCTTTGCTGGTCCTCAGAGTCCCCATGAAAAACATTTTTTACTGCATGTCACTTTTTAATAATGAAAATAATTCAAGGACTGAAGGGCAGCATGAAAGATTGCACACACAGGGTCTTTTTTCTCTCCAAATATTGATCTAATCAAAACAAAGGCTTGAAATGAAGAGGCCCCTTCGATGGCAATTAAGGTCCTGAGGTCACAGTTAAGTAGCAGGACATCAACAGTTAATAATGCAGAACCTGGTTCTTCCTAAACTGGTGTGAATTGATAGTAAAGCTGGGATGTCAAATGCACGATATTGATGTGGAGCCAGCATGAGTGAGACTAGAATCAAACCTCTAGAGAATTATCATTACTTCAAATTTCTCTGATTTCTGGCAGGTTTATGGCAAGGCCTTTACAATATTTTAACTTTACGTTTTTGGATGTGTGTGTTTAACGTCCTGTCTCTGTGAATGCTGCAGAACCCCAGTGTGTTCCCCAGGGACATCCCTCCTACATATACACAAAGTTCTGCTTAATGTTTCACTTGGATTTATTTGAATCTTTTGTTATTACAGTACTGGATGAATACTTGCATTAAAAATACTTCTCCCAGTAATTTCAGGAAAACTTGTTCTGTTTCTTTTTATTATTTTCAAATTACTTCATCACATGGAGACATTGACACTTTACTTACAATTCATTTCTGCAGAGGTTCTGAAAAACTAAAATTTTGTCTACCCACAAGATTTTTAATCATCTAATTAAACATATAAAAAATCAAGTGTTGTCAGGTCCTACATGAACAGCCAAAACTTCAGATGAAGCTTGTATTGATTATATTTGTCTAGAAGAAAATATAGTTTGAAATATCTTTCCTGATGGATCAGTTTTGTAAATGGAAATGGAGAGTTTTTCTGAATCATAATATTTAAAGCACTTCACAAATAATGCTCAGAAGCTCACAAAACATTTCCCCCCTTCTTTTCATGGAAAATATAATTACAGTAATTCTTAGGTTGATTTAGGTTATCTTGAGAAGGTTGCTCTGAGGCCTTTATAGAATCAAAAATACATAGAATGTTTTGAGTTGGAAAGGACCTTAAAGATCACCTAATTCCAACCCCCTGCCATGAGCAAGGACACCTTCCACTAGACCAGGTTACTCAGAACCCCACCCAACCTGGCCTTGAACACTTCCAGGGATGAGGAGTCCACAACCTCTTTGGGCAACCTGTTCCACTGTCTCACCACCCTCAAAGTAAAGAATTTCTTCCTGATATCTTATCTAAATCTAAGCTTTTTCAGTTTAAAGCTGTTGTCCCTTCTTATACGACTACATGCCTTTGTAAAAAGTCTCTCTCCAGAGTATTTTAATTTTAATTATATTTTATTATATTTTATTTCATATAATTTAGATAAATGTATTTTATTTTAATATATTTTAATACATTATAATATAATATGGTTTAATATATTTTAATTGATCAATTTAAACTAGTTTCAGGAGTTCTAGATATGACCTATGAATGGACGAAGCATGGAAGTCTTCTGTTGGATCCCTGCTTTTGGTTCCTACTATGATTTTGATGGTTTCTGTCAGTACTGACACAAATATTGGTAGGTCAAGCCATTCTTCTGCATATGAGAGGTATCAATTTGGCTCATTGTTCCTGCCAAGGAATCTCTTTCCCTACCACAGCACAAGGCTGTGGTTTCTGCACTGTCATGGGACATGAGCAGCATACATGGATAATGGCATAGCTGTCCTACTGCATCTGGGGTTTTGGGTCCCGCAGAGGGAAAGAGAGAGGATGGAGAATTACAATGCAGCCTGGGAGCTTGAAAATCAAGTCAGCAAGTATGAAGGGTTCAATTTAGAAAACCAGGTTTCTCTCCTGTGTTATTTTGTCCCTAATATTGATCTTTTTGCAAATTAAAAAACAAAAAAAAAGAAGTTTAGTTTCCTAAGAAAACAGAAATTATTCAATTTCAGTCAGTGCCGTGGTCATTTATAAAAGTGCTAAATTGAATTAAACTGGTGGAAAAGAGGAGGGAAGAGAAATAGTAAAGCAAAGTCTGAGGAAATGTTTGACAAATCAACTCTCTCACTGAGACATTACCCCAAAGAGAAAGGCGTTGATCTAAACTCAGCAATGATATCAGACACTGGAGAACTCACACAGGTAGTAGAAAATCAGGCTAACATGTTTTTTTAGCTTTCACTTTCTTAGGAAATGAAATATTGTTAGCCCAAAGAGAGTACATGATGAGCAGTGTCTTTTGAATTGCTTTTTAGCACCTGATTTAATTCACTTTTGTAGAGCAAAATGATGGATTTGCCACAATTGCTTGACTCTACCACAAGGACAACAATATCACATCATACTTCAGGGAGAACCCTTCTTCCCAAGTTGAAGTTTAGGTCATACCAGATGTCCAGACTCTCTCTATATTCAGTGGTAAGCAACAAGCACTTCTCCAGGATGATTGTCCTGTCTTAATGAAATGTTTGGAAGGAACATTATGAGAACTTTTTAGTGTGCCATGTTCTCTGGTAAGTATAGAAGGATCCTGTGTTTCTGGCTTATCCTGGAAAGCAGCAACTGAGAGGAACCACACGGTGATTAGTTCAAGACCAATGCCAAATTCTCCCCATGACATTGCAAAAACTTCTGGCAGGAGGTGACTTGAGTTGTCCACCACCCCTGTCCCCTGTGCCACCACAGGAGGTGGGACAGATAAACAAATCACCCCATGTTAACTGGACTTTTTTGTTTAGAACTGGGCAGAGTCCCAGAAGCCTGGGAAGAAAAGGGCTGTTCTTGTCCAGCCTGGTCAAAATAAGATCCCAAGGAGAGGTTTCACTTGAAGGCAGAGGGAACCTGAAGTGTGTTTGGAAAAAGCAGTTATCCATTCCAAACTCCAGGTCTCTACTCAGCCAGTCATTGGATTTCCCAGCTGCTCTACTAAAAATAAATTGATGAAAATGAAAACTTTCTCTTGACAGGGATTTTGACAAATGTCTGATGTAGACCTGTTCTGATGCAGTCAATGAGTAATAATATCAGCATAGCCAGCTATGGGAGAGGTTTATATTTTTCCTTTTTCTTTTTCCTTAGGAAGGGGGAGGGCCACGCTGTAGCACATTATTTGTAGTACAACATGATTCAATTGCCAGAGGGGGAAAAGAAGTCAGCCCATTGTTCAAGGACTATACATGGATTGAACATTAAGAAGTAAATTTCCCTGCCTGAAAAATGTAATCCCCCCATTTTTCCCTTTGGCACAGCTTCCTCTGGAGTTTTACACCTGAAGCTTGGTTTCTGAAGACAGATCAAAATCCCCGTTTAGGTCAAATACAAATGAAGGCCATCTTTGTTGCACCCTAAAGAAGGAATTTTGCTGCCTTATGGACTAGGATTTTCTATTATTTTTTTAAGGAGTGGATTTGTTACAGTTATAAAGAAAGCTGCAAGAGTAATTGAGGTACTACTGGGTTACACCAGGTCAGGATCTTGCAGATTTTTCTCTAAAGTTCCTTTGAATGATTTTTAGAGGTGTCTGACATAAATCCAAAGAAGAAAACCAGTGGGAATGGGATGAGCTCGGCTTTGTAACTGCCACCATGTCCTGTGCCAAAGTCTCTAGAGCTACAGCAAACTGCTCTCTCTACTAACTATTGAGATGTACAGTGCAACAGGTTGGGGTAGTCATCCATAAAACTATACAAAGTGGCCAACATAAAATAATAAATACAAAAGGTAACCCTGGAAGCCTGGAAAATATTTACCAAGCCTTGCGGTTCTCATCTTGTGAGAACAGGCATAAGCACTGACAAAATGAGACCTCCTCTGTAATTCTGAAACCCTTTTGGAGGATGAGGAAAAGTGTTAGAAAACTCTTGTTGCACAGGTTTCAAAAACAAATGATGGCTTACTTGTGGCATACTTTGTATGAAGTTGTACAGTAGCTGAGTAATTATTGGAAGAAATTTTTTTTCCCATCAGTTTAGAGACAATGTTCAATCTGTCAAAATGAATGAAGCATCTTATGTAAATCATAGAATAACAGAATGGTTTGGATTGGAAGGGACCTGAATGATCATCTAGTTCCAACATCCATGATAAACTTAGTGGATCTCCTCTGGACTTGTTCCAGAAGATCCACATTTTTCTTGTGTTGGAGGCCCCAGAGCTTGATGCAGTACTCCAGGTGAGGTCTCACAACAGTAGAGAAGAGTGGGGTACATGCTGATGCATTGCTGAAAAATACATTGCTGAGCCTGGTTGTAAATTCCAAGAGAGTGCTGATAAAATATCCATTTAGGCATATCCAGGCCTTGCAGTAACAGCTCACTTGGAATTGCGTGCCATACTTATGGAATATTTGCAAAAAATGGCTGCATGAAGCTCATACCCATTGTTTACAGAGCCATTAATGAACATTTCCAGGTTTACTTTTCTCCATGTTTCTTTCTCTAACTGAATTACAAGTGCAAAAACAAGATTGTGGTCATATCACGTTTAAACAGGCAAAGTTTCAAACATGAAGCCACATCTGTTATTCAGCACAATCGTCTAAAAACATTAAAAGATGTCTTTTGAACTTTGTGGTTATTTTTGTTACAAGACAAAGCCTCTTCAGGTTGAATTTTGCTCTGAAACCAGAGTGTGAGAAACAATTACAGTGCTTTGTGTGTGGCGCTGTGCTGCTGCTTGCTAATCTAACAGGATTCCCTCTTTCCTCCTCTCCCATTTCTTCCTTCCTCCCATCCCTGGGTGCAATCAGATAACCTTAAAATCATTTAGGTTGGAGAAGACCTCTAAGATGATCAAGCCCAACTGCTAACTTGGTTAATCCAACCTTTTTAATTGCTGAAACACATCAGACCCTATGCTGAGCTACTGCTGTCCTGTAACCTGGGCAGAAAACAGCTCTTCTCTATTGCTGTGTCTTCCACCAGCTGAGAGCTGACCTGGATCAGAAAGGGACCTGAGGTACCACAGGAGCTGATGGGAGTGGTGGAAGTATGTAGGTAGAAGTGAAGGAATAGGAAGGGAGGAAGGAGTGAGATTGTGGCATTTAAATGAATTCATGTGTGTTATCTACCAGCATCCCATGTGCAGCTGTGCAGAGATTTGTCTGAGTCAGTCTTTCCTGCACTCATGGTAACAATTAATAAAAGAAAAGGTGCACTTAAAGTGAGGGTTGAGAGGTTACACTGTTTGCATCCTTAGGTATTTAAAAACTTTTGTAAATATGGCTGTATTCGATTAACTTTAATTTTGGACTCATGTTCAACCTTAAGTAGGAGTGTAGTCTCCCAGAGTCTGGTGAATCTCTAATCTGCTTCCATTTTAATGCACATTTATGTTCTTTGTACAGTATGGGTAGAGGAAAAGACCTGATAAAAAATTAATAAACACAGATTAGCTGTGTGCACCAATTCTTTTCTGTGCTGTATCAGCAACCTTGCCCCACTGTCTTCCTATCCATTATCAAACAAGGTTTTCTCTAGACTGTGAGAGAGATGTGAATTCAGAGATGGAACTTAAAGGTTGGTAAAAAGCCTGAAACTAGATGTAGGGAGTTAAAAGTATTCTGAATAATTATTATTCTAGAACTATCCCACATAGATGTAAATTTAGGAAAATTTACTTCCTTATCTGTAAGGACAAGAGTTCAGCTGATGGAAATCTGAGCTGAAAATATTGCAAGAGTAGAGCAATTGCAACGAGAAGTCAGGATTATTGTACTACAGGGGATTCCAAATCATGATTTTTTACTGTCGCCCATTGGTAAGAAAATGAAAAACCACCTGCATGGCCAAAATTCTGAAATGATGTGTAGGATAAGTGGAATTGACAATTTCACTTTTACTTCATTGATTTCACTTGTCTGTTTTAATTTATAATCTAATTCTGGACTAAAGTAGAAATGTTCTGAATATGGCAACAATACCTGACACACAAAAAATTTGTCGTAAACCATAAATATATTTAGATTTTATCACAAATTAATATATTTTTAAAATATTGATGAGATGAAATCACTGTTTTCTGGAAGAATGAAGTTAATATTTCCAGCTGAAACATTTGGCTTGAATTATCTCTGGCTTGCATTTATCTAATTTAGGGATGGTGCCATAAAGCCACCTGGGATAAAACCTTGAAACTGAGAGTGGAGTATACGTAGGGAAGGGATCTCTTAACTGCACCTTTTGGTATTGATTGGCTTTTAGTCTTCCAGAAGTGGAAGTAAAAATCTTGATCTACCAGATGTTATTTCTTACCTTAATTTCCAAATGTATGGCTTTTTCACCATTCTGTGTATTTCAAAAGTCTTTCTGTTTGCTTCAACAGATCACAGTGCTCCTCCACTCTTAGTGCTGTGAATGACAGAAGGAGGAAATATCTGCAATTTCTAAGAATCTGACCCCCTTATTTTCATGAACATATATATTTTATTTTAATTTTCTGAGTGTCTCCTGTGCTTTAGAAGGAATATTGAGGAGGTATATTTCTTTTGGGGAAAGACAGTGGACAGAGGTTTGCCTGAACATAAGTTTGTTAAGGAGATGAGCTAATCAAGGAGGGAATGGAACTGATGGAGTGAGTCCAGACAAGAGCCATGAAGATGCTCAGAGAGCTGGAGCAGCTCTCCTATGAAGACAGGCTGAGAGAGCTGGGGTTGTTCAGTCTGGAGAAGAGAAGGCTCTGGGGAGACCTTAGAACACCTTCCAGTACCCATGGGGCATCTACAAGAGAGTTGGAGGGGTCTTTGGACAAGGGCATGGAGTGATAGGACAAGTGGGAATGGCATCAAACTGACGAAGGGTAGGTTTAGATTGGGTACAAGGAAGAAATTCTTCACAATATGAGTGGTGAGACACTGGAACAGGTTTCCCAGAGAAGCTGTGGATGCCCCATCAGAAGCCCCATTCAAGGCCAGGTTGGAGGGGATGTTGAGCAACCTGAACTAGTGGACAGTGTCCCATGGTGGGGGGATTGGAACTAAATGGTCTTTGAGGTCCCTCTCAACACAAACCATTATAGGATTCTGTGATTCTGTGATTGGTCTTCTCAGTTTGACTGGGCCAAATCTGGAATGCTGACACCAGGCTTATGATCTGCCAAAAGCTCTTGGGCTACTTTTTCCGTGGATTCAAGCAAAAATCCATTACTCAATTCACGAAACAACAGGCATAAATTTTTGGATGTTCATTTTATCTGAGGGGAAAACCTCCTTGCAATGCCTTGTTCGGTGTGGAATTTCCATACTCACCACGAGACAGTCAGTTAGGGCTGCATCCGTGTAGGTTAGTGAGGCCCCACTGGATGAGATTTGCCAGCTAACAGGCATCCTGTGGAAGGATATGCTGTTGATATCTGCCTTATCATCTCTGTGGGATTCAAGTGCCTGTGTATGTGCTTACACAAAGCTCTGACTTTGCGCACAGGTTCACAAAGCCAAATGCCACATGAAGCTTGTGGGCTGGTCCTCTCTTCCTCTGCTGCTGTCAAAGAGCTCATTTTCCACTTCCCCTGGATGTGTAAGACCCACAGCCAGGTTCCTTGCAAACGAGGTCTGAAGGAGCAGTGCTGCTGAATGTCCGGGTATGTCAGGGCAGCACCTTCTTGTTGCTGCCAAATTGCCACAGAATCATGATTTTTGATTAAAAGCTGCATCTGCCTAAGGAGAGCTAAGAGAGAGACTTAAACTCTGCAGCACATGGGAGAGTTTTGGAAATTACACTTGTAGACAAATAAAGGTCACATTTTTTTAGCTAAGTCATAGCTCATCACTATGAATAAAGCATTGGTTACTCCCCTGGACTATTTTCATTTTTAAGTCCATTAGTGGTATAAATGACAGTTTCTGTATTTGCCTTTTCTCTTGATATATAGCAGTGAGAATGGCAAATTACCTCCAAATTCAAAGTAACTGAACGGATAAGCTTCCTTCTATGTTCTTTGGAAAAAAAAAATCCCCTTCCTAGCATTAGAGAGCCAGTAAACATCCTGGCAGTCTCCTGAAATGGCACATTGATGGAGTGGAAATGAATATCTGATTATCTGAGGAAGGTTTACTGAGGTGTAAGGTGAACTATACAAGCAAAATTACAGATTCCACATCAGTCTTTCTGTGTCTGATTTGGTGGAAAAAGAGTGAGCTGCCATATTAGTTTTGCTCTGACTTGTTCATTAGGACTAAAAGTTATTCCTATAGATCTGAAAGTTGGGCATCATCTCAAGATCCTTGAGCAGACATGGGGAGCTTGCAAAAAGAAATATGCATGTCAAAAGATAACCCATCTCTCCCAGTTCCAGCCTTATGCCTGCCCTTGTGCCGCTCTGTTGTGCTAATATTGATGCATGGGGGAGCCTGAAACAACACAGGTTTAAGGAGAGCAATGTAATTTGTTGCTTTTTAAGTCTCACCCATTGTTCATTAAGGAGTACTCCTGTGCTTCCCCCCAGTCCCAGAGTGAACTGAAAAGGTGGGACAAAAGTGGGAGTGAGTCACTGGTGAAAGAATTTGTACATTTGGCTTTAACCCCTGACATAGGAGCAGCAGTTTTAGCTGCATGACCTCTGTGAAATTAATTCCACACTAAGTGATGTAGAGCTAATTGCACGGGGATTGACAGCAGAGAGCTCTACAGGAGCTCTGTGCAGGCACAGCATCCTGTGGTGACCAAAACTGCCTCGTTAGTCCTGCAAGCTTCCCCATTTACCTCCTGTTCTGTACTCAGACTACAAGCTCCTGGGTTTCAGGACAGTGTGAGGCATATTGCTGTCTTCAGCTGGGTGCTGAAATGAATCACCCAGTGTTTAGGTGGCAGCTGCCTAGCAGGACCTGTATGTGAGTTCAAGTGCTCTCTTGACTCTCAGTGGCAATCAAATGCCCAAAGGACTTTTTAAAAATCCATTAGTGCCTAGTGGCACATTTAGTTGCCTGAATACCTCAATAAATCTCTTTGTAAATTAGCAGAAAATGATAATCAAATTCATTAACATTTGCAAACTGCTTTATGACCCAATAGGTGTATCAACTGTTATTAGCCCAAAGGCAGAGCTACGCTTATCAGTGCTGCCAATATCTAGGCTCGTTTTACTTGGCAGGATTTAAACCTAACGGTTCTTATCATAAAAAGAGAAAGAAAGTGTCATCAGAACTGATTGAACTACATATTGGCTACGTTGTGTTGTAATGGCTGTCAAAGATAAACACAGGGGTGGCTTATCTTATTTCCTAATCATCTTCAGGTGTAATGTTGTCATTCATTTTGTTAACTCTGTCTTTGTATTTAAACCCAGGGGAGACCACAAACTGAAAAATACGCATTCGGTCTATTTCTGCTTCCTATTGGTCTGTTTGTGGGAATAATCGTTTCAAACTCAGCAACCACAAATGAGTTTATGTTTATAAAAAACTTCCTGAGAAAGCACGGAGGGGACCTGCCACCCTTCACTGACGAGCTGACAACGTCTGCTGCTGCTCACCCCGTGTTAGGTGTGGTCTTGCACAAGCCTGAGCTGCCCTTGCTGCATTCAGATCTCTGCAGGTTTATGGGAGCTTGTCCTGTAGGTCTGCTTAATCTTAATCTCCCTGGGCACCCAAATAAGGTGTTCCCTGGATCTTCCTTGTGTAGATAAGGAGAGACTCTGCTTGTTAGAGAGGCAAGATGTCCTCTAATCCATCAGCAGGAAGTGAAGGAGAAGGAGCTATTCCAGCTCTGCTGCATCCATGATCACTGGCTCCAAGGAACATGCTGAGCCTGAAGAGAGAAGAGCAAAACTGGTGCACAAAGCAAAGAATGAATATCCTCCTTCTTCTTCTCTTAGAGCAAAGGAATTGATTTTTAATTTTTCTTTTTTTTCTTCTCCAGAGCACTGCTGCTTCTGGATAGTTTCTGACCTTGTCCTAAGAATACAAAAGAAACTCATAGTTAGGTTTATCCTAATAATAACCCATGACGGAAGGAAGTAATCTTAGTTTTCTCATTTTATAAATAGGGAACTGAGACTCAAAAAGGGGGATGTATCTTATCTATTTATATGCATTTGGGCATTTGGTCTAAGCCAGTTGTTTGGGCTCCCTCTGTAGCTGATAGAGGAAGGTAGGTAATTCCAGACAGCAAATATCCCATTTCTTCTTAGCCACTTAATTTAACAGTGGGAGAGTTGGCCTATGTCTAATCCCCTTGGGATCCTGAGTTAGGTGGAGAAGGACTTTGGTCTTCTGACTGTGTGGGTGTTCTCAGAGTTTGCCTAAAATATTCTAATAGGATCAGGGCCCTCACAAAATGCAATTCTAGCTGCTTTGCTTTGCAAACCCAGCCAGTGGTGTATGATCTCCCCTGCTTAATAGCCTGCTGGTTTGAACAGTCATTTAGGAAGTGAAAGCTCACAGTTCAGGCCTGAGAGAGCCTTGGTTTATCCCTCCCAGAAACATGACCCAGATAAGCTACTGCTCTGCTGGGTAGAGTTGTGCTGCCCCATTAATCACAGACAAATTTTGAGAGTGGTGGGGGATAAGGACCGAGAAGGGGCACTCCTGAATTTGTATAGATAGAAGAAAGAAGCTGCATGTCTTCAAGATCATGACTCCTTCCAGAGAGAGGAGGCAGGTACCGTGGGGAAGGAAGGTCTCTGGAGGCAGTTTTTAGCAGCAAGGGTTTTCTCAGCCAATTCTGCTGCCCTGGACAGCCCAAAAAACCACCGAGACTCCCAGAGCTTTCAGACTGCTTAATACAGTGTTGTCCCAATGACCTGATTTCTTGGGTTTTTCCTTTCCCCTTCCTCTTCTAAATCAAAATAAACCTCAGTTTATTTTCCAACCATCTGTAGATGCTTAAAACAATTGTTGGAACCTCACACAGTACAGAAACAAGCTTTTCAGCCTTTCCTAAATTGACATCAGCTTCCTCTCCCTGAACTTGATTAGGCCATTTCTGTGACTTTGCAACACTTTCCCTTTAGACAAGAGGTATGGATCTTTCTAAGAATTTCAATTTCAATTTCTGATTGCACAGAGTGAAGGGAAGACAAGACAAAAAGGTAAGTAAAGAGAAGAGAGAGGAGGGGAGAAAAGAAAAGAGAGAAGAGAAGAGAAAATAGAAGAGAAAAGAAAAGAAAAGAAAAGAAGGAAAAGAGAAAGAAAAAAGAAAAAAAAGAAGAAAAAGAGAAAGAAAAAAGAAAAGAAAAAAGGAGAAAAGAAAAGAAAGAGAATATGAAAAGAGAGAATATAAAAGAAATAAAATAAAGAGGGAAAAAAGTGAAATCTTTAGCTGTTAAATGGGAGGTCATATAAAGAAAGGAATTGTTACTGGACTGATAACTGTGTCCCTTAAATTAATACTGAATAATTGGAAATGATAATTTGCAAGTGACATTTCCTGCATGGCTAACCATGGTATAGGCTTTATTGTTATATTGTTAAAGATGAATAAGTTGCTGCACAACTGCTAATAGCATTTGTAGCTATTGAAGATAAGGCAACAGTAAGGGGTAATCAAACCACATTCCACCAAGTATAAAATGACTATGTAAAATGACATCTGTAAATCAAAGCTCAATTAGCCTGACGCAATTTACAATAACTGGCCAGCCCAAGTTTCCCTCAGGAGAGCTGCCCTGATGGAGCTGGCTGATGGCACAGTCAGGTGGGACATTCTGGCTGTAGCTGAGGTACAAGGCTGCTGTTGTCCCCATGAAAAGGCTTGTTGCACCTTCACATTTGCGGGGTCATTGCTTCCTTACCCTGCATTCTGCCTGTACTGTCTCGGTTTAAAAAGCTTGTCTGAATAAAATAAAAATAAATTAAGCCAGAACCTTTTGGACAGTTTCCTTACTATAGATCAGGAGCTCTGATCTCCCCCAGATGTGGAGGTCTGTGCATGGGGTGTGAGACTCCTGTTTTGGATTGGGTGCTGTAGATGCAGGGGGGACACAGAAGGAAAGAGCTGAAAGGATTAGAGGTGTGGGGAAAGTGCCTGATGGTGTAAGAAAGGAAGAACTCTATTTATTTAGCCGGTATGAACGAGGACTGAGAAATGCTTTGATTACACTGCATAATAGAGAAAATGCCAGGTGAGAAAGGGCAGTTTAATCTGTCAGAAAGCAGATAACAAGAATCATGGATATGAAAGCTAGACGTGTTCATCTTAGAAATAAGGCACATATCTTTTTAACAATGAGGCTGATTAAGAAACTACAGAAAGGAATGATGGAGTTTCCATTTCCTGGTGCATGCTACTTAATTTAAATTGAGTCACCTTCGAGGGAGAACTGTGTTAGTCCAACACAAGTTATGGGCTAGGTACAGGCCTAACAGGATCAGATGGAACAGGAAGTCAAATCAGATGTTTTACTTTTTAATAATGGCTTTAAAATATGAAAATTAATAAACACTGTCCTGTGGTACTACAAAAGCTGGTATGAATCCATTTCATCTCATCTCATCTCATCTCATCTCATCTCATCTTTTATTGCACATTGCAATTTTAATTTAGGGTAAAATATATGATTCCAGCAGGTAATCCAGATTTCTCTCCCCTATTTTACAGCTATACATTTGGAATTGGTGTTATTATTATCACCATTAAGGCTTAAGCATATGTTTAATGTGCACTTAAAGACTTTTTTCAGCTTGCAACCTTTATCATCGTAGTGTAATAAGAACCAAATCATTACAGAGCAGCAGATTAGTTCTCAGAGCTTCTGCACCTTAGGCAGTCATGCCATTAATTCATATAAACCAGGCAGCACTGGGCCTGGCAGGTATTTGGAAGGGAGACCTCCAATGCAAATACATGTTATTTAAATTAACTTCTGTTGAGGCTACTCATGTAGCTACTAAATGTGTGCACGGCATTGAGGAACAGAGATAGGCAGGAAGCCAAAAAGAAGGTGGTAGGACAGAAATGTTAGAGGGGCAATTGGAACTGACATAGGAAATGGGTGTGAAATGAATGAAGACAAGTAAAAATTTCATAGAATCAAAAAATACTTTGGGTTGAAAAGGACCTTAAAGATCATTTAGTTCCAACCACTGCATCATGGGCAGGGATGCCACCAACTATATCAGGTTGCTCAGGACCACAAAAATGCTTGAGGTATGAATCAGATTTCAAATGAACAGCAATATAAATGCATCTTTCCTTAATTTTTCAATCTCTCTGATTTTTTCAGCTTCTAAATGTTGCAGAAAATTATTTTCTGTCTGTATATATCAAATTCATTTCATTAAAATGACTTCTGCTGAACAATATACTGTTCAAAAAAAGTCTCTGGATTGTTTTCAGAACTATCCAGAAAAGTCTCCATCCTTTACCATCAGCCACAGACTGACTGGGCTGAGACAGAAAGGGTGCATCTGAAATGTCTGTATGATCATAGGGTTAGATATTAGGAAGAAATTCTTTACTATAGGGTCGGTGGGGCCCTGGAACAGGTTGCCCAGAGAGGTTGTGGATTCCCTATCCCTGAAAGTGTTCAAGGTCAGGTTGGATGGGGCTTTGAGCAACCTGGTCTAGTGGAAGGTGTCCCTGCTCATGACAGGGGCATTGGAACTAGATAATCTCCAAGTTCCCTTCCAACCCAAACCATTCTATGATTCTGTGATTCTGGTTGTGCTATCAACATGCAACTAATCTGGGGAACGACTTGCTATCAAAGCTTGATAAGCACAGGGTTACGAAGATAATAAAATGAATAGGTTGGCCTAAACAAAGTAAAAGAAGGATCTGTGGATTTAGGTTTCTTAGTACAATACAAAGGGCAAATGTTGGTCATACCTTTGTTATATTTGTATTTCTATGAGGTTTTCCTTCTGTGCAGCTTTTTTGGCATCATTCATTCATTGTGTTCTACATTCAGGCTGCTCTTACTCGAACTTTTTGGGAATTAATAACTTGGTATCTCTGCTTCTCTGTCAAATATGGTTGAAATTGGCATAAACCCAGAAGTTCTTACCGTGGAACAGGTAGAGAGATGAAAAGGCACAGATAGTGTCATCTCATGCACTTTGTCTCCTAAGGGAATCATATTAAAAAGAGTTTGGGCCATTCATACAGATACCAAGGATAACAATACAAACCATAATTAAAGACAATAAAACTAATGGAAGGCATATTAAACCTTGTACTTCAGGGCTTAAGCTAAAGTCTAGCTGTTAGAGAGGATTATAGCTTTATATTAAAGCAAATAATTGATTTTCTGGGTCACTTCACATTCACTACCAAAAGGAAAAAAAAGTTTTAAAAAAGCATCAATTATTTTTCTTCCTCTTCTTGATTATTTTTCCTGACTAGAATGATTTGACAAGACTCTGTAGTAATCAGAGTTTCCCAAAATCATCTGGAGAACCTAAACTTGTTCTTTTGTGCAGCAAAAATATTTAATACAGAATTATTTCTTCCATCTTTCACTGAGAAGGGAAGCAAAATGGGAGTCACAAAGTATTTAACTTATATCTGCAGTGAAGCTTTTATTTCTTCTTTATGGCATCCTCATCTTCTGACTTAGGATTTAGCTGGAGAAGGGGCACTGGGCTGGATGGGTCGGGGTCTGGCCCAGGCATGGGACATGTGTAGGACAGTCTAGTCTGGAGACCTTCCTTATCTTTAATATCCAATATCCTATTTGATCAAGATGTGACTATTTTTCTCCACCGACAGTGAGAGAAAGGAGGCTCTGACAGCTCAGAGGGTAGGTGGTCTGAATTTCTCATCAGTCCCTTGACCTCACACCCCCTAGGAGGTGAGAGACTGAAATGAGAACCTCGTGATGAGCCGTGCAAATATAATTTTAGGTGCCTTGCCAGGGTTTTGCACTGAGTTTATGGGTGAGTTTATATGTGAAAAGTAAGACTCACATGTGCCTAGCACAAGGAGAATCATGTTCCAAGCAACCATGGTATATATATATTTACACTGAAAACAGTCAAATCAAATTGAATTCAGGAATTCAGGAATATTAAGTAGACACTTCTTGATATGCATTTTATCCCTCTTTCTCCACCCTTTAAGAAAATTATAAACAGCAACAACAACAATTTAGAGAAAGAGTCACTGAATATCAACAAGAAAACAAACCAAGAGAGCTTGTTGCTGCAGTTTGCACTTCCTTTTCACCCATCCCTGCAGTACATTTGCCACTAAAGTCTCCAAAAGAGGATTTTGCAACTCTCACCATGACGGCCAAAGACACTGTCACCTCCACCCACCCCTTTCATGACAGGCCAAGTGTGAACTGACTATGTACCTCACTCAGATGTTTCATATTAGTGAAAAGGTGAAGCAAAAATTGTTGCAATGAATTTGGACACTGGTAGGTCACTGGCTCATCTGTACAGTGGTGGCAATAATTCCTACATGCAGGAATACAGATTATTAATTTCACCTGATGCAATTCTGCTAGTCAGAAGTACCAGCACTGAAATCAATGTGTTATTCTCAAACAGGGAGGAAATAGGAAACAATCTCTTTAATAGAGAAAAGGTTTCCTTGAACAGAAGAGAGCAGGCAAACAGTAATTCCAGTAAATTACTTCCTTGATATTAGTGATGCTGTATTGACTGATCCCAGCAGAGAATTTGGCCAGCACTATGACCAGACCATATTACAGCAAACACTGCTCAGAGCACCTTCATGTAAAACTCGTGTGAAATTGGAATATTCCTAAACAAAATTACCGAGAGGAACTACTTGAAGAAGGGTACGATTTTGTTTGAACATAACAAAATGGTTTTATAAAAGAGGACTTCAGGACTACAGGACTACTACAGGACTGCCACTGATTCATAACGAAATCCCTGAGCTGAGGGACACTAGAGGCCTCTCATCAGGCTTTCTACTATGCTTTGGCCCATTGCCATTTCCAAATGGGAGGGACAACGTGGAGGCATTTTGCTGCCTCGTATTCCATGGATATAGAAGGTCTTCATCTTCACCGTTAAACTAGAATAAAAAACAAGCAAACAAACAAAACAAACAAAAACAAACATGAATTTTTGTTTTCTTTTGAGGGTGAGAGACAACAGGAAGGTTGGTTTTGCTTCAGTTCTCCGTATTTGAAATCCAATGGGACTTTTTGGTACAAGAGCTTAATTTGGACTTGATGGGAACCCAGTTTACTAGTTAAAGTCACTGTTGGCTAATACAGCTTGAAGCTGTTCCACAATAAAGCACAACATTCAGCTGTGAGCTTTATCACTGGGACTCATCTGACCTTTCCCAGGTAAGCTGGAATTGCTTAACACTGTGGCTACCCCAAAACTAATAGAACCTTTCAGCATGGCTTAGACTATCACTTCACTTCCCTGACATCAATTTCTGAAATAAAATAGAAGGCTAATTGGTAAATCAGGTGAGTACTTTTTTCCTACCCCCTTGAGATATAATGGTCAAATACATTTTCAAATCTAAACTACCAATGATACAAAGGTATGACTTAAACACACAAATAAAAGGGAAAGCTCATCACCAGGATGAAAGTTCAACCAGAATTTGCCAAGCCAAATTTATTGGCATTGGTGGGGATGGGTATTAATCATAGTCATCAAGCTTAAGGTAGTCAGTTTATATCAGCATAGCTGAAAACTTCAGACAAGAAATGGATATGCAGGAAACAGTATAACTCCTGTGCTTCTGTCACCCCAAAAACATTTTTACCTCATCATATCATGCTACTGAACTGAAATGCTTTCAGAAAAGTGCAAGAACAAATAGGTTGACTAAAGCATGAATTCTTCAGAAACTACTTGGCATGTGGTTTTGAAAATGAAGATAGACACTAATAGGATGCTTAGCATATTTTGTGTTGGATTTTGAAATGTGTAGGGAAGTAAAGCAGAAGGAGGACCTGAACAACTGATCCAAGTGGGTCAAGAACTTAACCATACCCATTCATTGCTCATTAGCAGGAGGATTTTGGATAAGGAACAAGAAGTGATGTGAATGATGGGTGTGAAAAAGGCTCTTCTAGTTATCAGAGGAAATTCAGATAAAAAGGAGGGTGAAGAAATGAGGAAATTACTCACAGTCATAGGTTCAAATCTCTACTGAATGTTCCAAAGAAAAAATTCAGCCCTGGCGATAGAAGATGCGTCAGAACTCACACTGTAACATGTTTCAACAGCCAGTCTGAACACATGGAGACTATCAAGAAAGGAGGGAAACACTAAAGCATGAGGGCTTGTGTGCTGCAGCTGGGACTGCGTGCACCAGCCTCGAGGCACAGTCCCATGCTGTTGCTTTCTGCACTTAACGCAGATGAAAAAAGGAGAGTTCCTGCCACAAACCACTTCTAATCTCAGTATAAGGCACAAATATCCTCTAATCACCACCCACGGCACATGAGGTGGGGAACCTCTCGTCTGTGTTAGAGAAATGCACCCCTTGGCAGCACCGGTGTCACCCGCCCGCTCAACTGGCCCGATTGGACATTCCCTTTTTGGGTCCCCATCAAAGCCGCCCTGCCACAGGAAAAGAAGGAGCCAGAGGCGTCCAGGAGAATGTGTGATCTCTCGCTGGCTGAGGCTTGGGCAGTTCTGCAGGAACAGCCCTCACGGGCACGATCCCCAGGAGTGTTCCACGTGAACCTCCCTCCAGAGCTTGGCCAGCACGCAGGAATCCGATGTTTAGAAAGACTTTTTCCTGTCCGTATAAACAATTCAACCACAATAGCCCAATTCCTGGCTCCGAGGCCTCATTTAAATGTTGGTCAGTCGAGGCCCACAATTAACATTTAATTAGTAAACTCATTACAAAGGCAGGAAGTCTCAGACTTTCCCTTCATTCTCTTTCAGGCCTCTGAAGGGAAGGACCAGGCCCGTCTTTGGCTTTCAATTCAGCAGACGGGTGGTTTTTTTTTTTTTTTTTGTTCCCTCTCCTGATTTCCCTTCATTTGCAGAATAGTTGCTTTCCCTGAAGCAGACAGGCATGACCTGAATACGTTGAATGTTTGGCTGGAAATAATCTACTTAACATAAATATTTCCATCTACATTTCACCCTGGATGGCTTCCTTAGTGATCCCAGAGGACTGAAGGAGAAGTGGTTTTCAGGGATGAAGTGGTGAGGAGCTTGGTCACCTGCCCTCAGAAGTCTTTGTGGTAGAGGAACAGCCAAAAAATCTGATTTTTGTGTGTGATGTTGGATGGTTATGTCTATTGTCTGTGACAACCAGGAAAAAACTAGCCTCTTGACAATAGGAAGGGAAAATGGTGATGGTTAAAATCAAGAGAAAGCACAACGTGGAGGATGGAGGAGACTATGCCTGTGGTGAGGGACCTTGCTGGAAATGTGTAATGGAACTGGTACAGTGGCCTTTTTCCCAGTGTGGAGCAGGGACTTGGAGATCATACTGTAGATTGCCTTACAGTTAGGCATTGTTCATCCAGCCACAGAACACAGAACCCCACCTTTGGCCACCTAGTTGCTTTTCATGTGATTATTCATGAAATACGAATTACAAGTAGACCTTGTTTTTAAACAATACTTAAAAAATCTGAACTCACTGATTTGGAGTATGACAAGATAAATCATAGCACAAATTATGGAAATTTATTCACCTGATCATACCCTGGAGTAGGGAGAAAAGTAAAGATGTCAACACAAAAAAAATAATAATTGCAAAACAGGTTTTAAAAAATAGTTTCTCTTCCCCCTGCCGTCCCCTCCTGTCAGTATCTATTTTCCATTGCAGCTCAAAGTAGCATTTAAAAAGTCTGTCAGCTGGCATGATATATTTGTCATTTTCCAATTCTGAGAAGATTTTCTCAGTGTAAACTTTGCAGTTCTCTCTAAACAGAAAGCTGCAGTGCTATCTGTACCACCGGTCATACAAGTGTTGGATCCTCTTGCAAAGGGGGACTGTGGGGAGCAGGAGACACTCAAGGTATGAGGCTTATTGAATTGTCTGTGTTTTGTCAAAGATGAGGAGATTGTAAGAATTTATTATGTCATAATATGAATGTCTGAAATCATAATCACCCCTTTCTTGTTGGGATCTGGCCATCTGAAAATCAATTTGGCTTTGGATTCATTGCTTTACTCCACTTTATGTCCTTAACTCATTGTTTGGTCAACATTACACCTTTAGCATTTTTTCCCCTTGTGTTCACAGAATTGGAAGGAGACAACTTGCTTATAGTGATTTATGGGAGTGTATAGCCCTGGTTCGTTTTGGTTTTGCACAAATGTTGAAAAGCATTTATTATCAGGCAAAGAACTTTTATGTGCTGGGACAAGGGCTTGAAAAAATATTTTCCTTAAGGGCCTTTCGCAGGTCTGTGTGTATGGACAAGTTATTGAGGCCACAGGTTTTTTTGTGAGGTATCTAGGTCAATATTTAGCAGAATTTTGTTGGAACATCCTGTTTCCTCTATATTTCTTCTGCAGAGAGAGATAAGCTACTGCACTCCTTTATCCAGGGCTTTTACCCCCGTCATCATCCACAGCAATTCCACTCAGTTGGTTGGATCATAAGTTGAGTAGAGCCACAACTTAAACTCCTTTTTCCCATACCTCCCACTGATGCTTTGAAATTTACTCTGAGCAGTAGTTCTGAAAGTTATCCAAAGGATGTGGAGACAGAATGGATGAATCTTACACCCCTTGCTACCCTGTGTGCCTAAGTGTGGGAGTTGTCTGACCAAAAGTGTTCATCCATAAAGCAGAGATCGAAATATGAGCAAATCACCTAGAATCCCTTGTTAATAAATGAAAAAAAAAACAAAACAAACTGGGTTAGTAGTGACTAGGGTGTGATTTACCTTCTTCAAAAGTGGAGAAATCAGATGTTTTCCTCCAATGACTAGACCTCCTCAGACTATAATGGTATCCTAGACATTCACTTGGAGGTAAGTATCTGTATCAGTCATGTCAACACAGATGAGAGAGATTCATCCCATATGTAACTTATGTGAATGCATTTAATGTTGTTATTACTATGTAATATGATATTGTTGTATGATCAGGACTTATCACCAGAAAGAATCATTAAATGGGTAATTCCTGATCAGCAGATTTTAGAATTGAAATGACTAATGAAAAACAAGGGAACCTCCAGTCACCTTTCTGGTACACATCACTAGAACTACATGGCACTCTGATGTTTACTGGTAGAAAATAAAAAAAAATATTATTTTTTATTTTTTCATTTCATTGTCTCCATTTGGGACTGTGATTTGGTTTCAGAACTTCCCTCTAGAGACCATCCTGTACCAGAGAGCTCTCAGAGAATACTGGAGAATCCTTTCAGATGTGGTGTGAAATAGAGCCTCTTCTCAACCACTACAGTATGCTAGTGGTTGAACAGGGAGATCTCAGGTCTCCAGATCCATGCTTCAGTCATGGGTCAGACTGTATCAATTCCCAGAGAAATGGCTCAAGACAGGTCAACTTAATTCTCCCTCTGTAGTCTTCATTTCTCTCTACTGACTGCATGAAATAAGACCAGACATATCCCACCCACACCAAAGTGCCTGGATAGTCCAAAGCTTCATGCAGGTGTCAGGTACTGCCTGGAGATCCATCCACATTCCATAAGACAGTGTTCCCACAGAGTTTTCCACATGTCCAATCTACAATACAGCAGCTCAAAGAAAACAGGTATAAATGAACTGTGGAAGAATGATTTGGCTTGGATGGTATCCCTGAGAGACTTTTCCACTGTGCATTTAAGGTGAAAACTACACCAAAAATAGTTTTCTTTTAAATAAAGGAACCCTGGCACAAAATGATGAGCTAATAGGCTGAATCAGTTGTTTTATAAAACACACGATTCCCTGAAACAGTAAAGGACTGGCCCCCAAAAGCAAGCACTGCAAGTAAAAGCATAGTCTTAGTTGCATCAGTTCACTTTTCTTTTACTATTTTTCCTTTAAATTAAAATTAAAATCAGGTATAGAAATAAAACAGACCAGAGTTCATGACCTATTCAGGAATGCAATTAGCCCATAAAAATCATGACTGGGATTTGTTGCAAGGTAGAAACATGATCCCTTAAAAAAAGTTACCCCTTTGCAAAGTACCAAACGATGGGGAAGAACAAAATAAGGGAGAGATGAACAGTTTTTATTTTAACCCCACTTCCCTCCCTCCTCAACCAGAAAGAGTTGTAAAAGAAAAGACCCATCACCTCCTGTAGTCAAGTTTCACAGCAAACAAGAAGTCCTGAGCAACTCTGTGATTACTTTTATCTCTGTAAGACTAATCCCATGATAAACCTCTTGTTTCCTATACTTGATGTACCACTATTTTACTAGTCCTGAATGCATCGAGCACATTGTGGATGGCTCACAATGAACAAACAGAACCTGACAGTTTCCTTCCTTAAAATAAACAGAAGTGGTACTTAGACACAGTTCAAAGAGTTTAGCACTCCCAGAACGGCTATTATTACCCTTTAGGTGGGCATGTAGACCCAGTTTTTCATTGTAGTGAAGGCACCTTTTTTAAATTTTTCTCCCTTCCCATTTTTTTACTGGCAGTAAAATGACGATATGATTGCCAAGGCTGCTTTTTTACAGTCCTCTGCTTCCACTTTCCAGGCCAAGTGATCTATGTGTTTACACCACTGCTTGTTTACTTCCACCACCTTTTCTGAGGAAAAAGTGATGCATTGGGACTTCTCAGAAAGCATTTTAGCAAAAGCAACATGGTGCTGGAGTGTTAACCAAGAGCTAGACTTAACCCACTGTATTTTAAGAATGATATTAATGTGACCTCTATGAGGCCTTTGATCCAAAGATTTTTAGGCTTAACAGCTACAAGTGATGTAGAGCAAAGCTACCTACGTATTACCCTAAAGGCTTTGACTCATGTGTGGTCGTAAATTCTGCGGTACTTACAGTGGAAACAAGCTTTTTAAGAGACTTCCAGTGCTCTTGCCCACACAGAGTTCATAAAAGAAGTGCTGTGAAGTTGAGTGTAAATTAAAGCATGGTTGCTATTCTGAATGAAACTATTACTTGAAATTTCCTTAATCATTGGAGTCTGCGTTCATCCTGTGTGAGTGTAAGGGACTGCCCAGAATGTCCAAAACTTCCGGGTTATGCACCAAGAGGGTGGGGAGAAGAAAATTTATATCCTCTAACAATAAATATCAGATTTTTGATGGACATACTGGAACAAGCCCAGTGGAGGGACCCCAAGATCGCTGGGGACAGAAAATAGAAACTGAAGTCCTGGTTGGCTCAGTTTTAAGACAAGATTCAAGATCACTTACAAATTAGGTATTGCAGCTACCTTATGGTGGGTGGAGAAGAGGCTGAATCAACCTCTTCTCAGAGTGCACAGCAACAGAACTAAGGCAACAGACAGGAGAATAAGATACTGTGGACATTTTTTTTTCACCTTGAGGGTGGTCAAACAGTGTAAAAGAGGCCTGTAGGGGTTGAGAAATCTCCATCCTTGGAAATATCCAAATTTCAACTAGGTAGGATACTAAGCAATTTAATCAAACTTCAAGGATGGCTCTGCTTTGAGTGAGGGGCTGGATCACGTGATGTCCAGACTTTTTTTAAACCTAAATGTGTTCCCAGTAAGAATGTAAAGAAAAAATTTTTCCAGTGGACATTTAGACCTTTGCCTCAGGCAGTCAAGATCCTAAACACCTGAATAAAGGAAGACATTGATATCTGTACCTCGTGCACATTGTGTGTTTTATACATTATTAGTGCCATGCAACTCCAATCAGGTGTGATTGAATTTTCCCTAGAAGTGGTTCTCTTTATAATGCCATGTCTTTCATGGAAAATGTCTTTCTGCTGCTAAAAAGGGGGGGAGAGAAGCTGAAAGCTGGATTTTTTTTTTTAGATGAAATCCTTTCCTAGTTTGTGGGGCAAACTTTCAGGTTTTCAGGTCCTTGAGAAAAATTTCCTTTTTCCCCATAGAAAGTACATGAGTTTTCTGACAAATTTTATGCAAGTCTGTAACTGTCAGTTTAGAATCATAGTATAATTTAGTTTGAAAAAAAGCCTTAAGATCATTAAGTCCAACCATTAAGTCAGCACTGCCAATACCTCCAGGGACGGTGAGTCCACCACTGCCCTGGGCAGGCTGTGATGATGGTCAAGAGAGAAATGTTTTGGCCAATCCTTAAAAACACACCGAAGAAGAGATCTCTGTGAAGAAGCCTATTCATTTTGAGCTTATAAATCCCAAGTGAACAGCTTAGATCCCTCCTGAAATGTTCCAAAAGGGTCAGAGGTTCAGAGAGATGGGAAAAGGTAAGGTTTAGGGCTGTAATTCAAAATATGTTAAAAGGAGAAGTGGAATGTTTCCTGGTGCTGCTGGGTTTGTCACAGGTGGGAATAGGGTGATGTGTGACCATTGCAGCTGTGTTAAGAAACTTGTGCAGACACTATTCTTGGATTAGATTTTCAAGAAATGTTGCTGGTTTAGCATTCTTGGTTAGAAGGTGTGAGCAAAACCAACACAAACAAAAATCCCCAGTCCAACCAACACAGATGTGCAGAAATGGTCTCCCCTCCTCTGCCATTGCTGTGACCACGGTTTGATGGTATTTCCCATGTGTGAGGTGGCATCGTGTCAGCTTTAGTGACACAGGGGACAAAACCAGGGAAGAGCCATACTGGGAAACTGCAGCTGTGAACACACTTCCCAGCAAACCTCCTCTGCATTGGGGTCCCACTGGCAGCAGACCTATGGGAAGCTCTGCTGTGGCCTTTCCCCGGGGCTGAAACTCCCTGGCATTATTCCTTTTGGCACATTGACTCCCAGGCAGAGGGAATATCAGTGTATGCAATACGTATCTCCCATTGCATGGAACAAAAAAAAAATGACAGGAATGAATGGCATAATCCTTATGTTCCAAATATGATACTTGACAGGACTGTCTCTACCAGTTTGTCAGTGCCAGCAATGATTCGACTGTATAAATCAGCTTTGATTTTTTTCCCAGGTTGCCAAGGCTGGAATAACCTGTAGCACTGATTAGGTTGTGGGTGTTTTGGAGCCCTTCTAATTTATTCAGGGAGGGGTAACCATACCCTTTTCATAGATGGGTAAACTGAGGCCCAGGGAGGGGATGCTAACCAGGAGTTACAGTGCCACAGCCTGCGAGAGAAGGCAGCTCTCCTTATTCCTCAGTGCTTGCCTTTTAACCACTAGACCATGAATCCTGTTTGCTTTGTTTTCTTGGGTTTTGGGCATGTTTGTTTTCCCCTTTCATGTACCTAATGATGCTGGTCCCTAGCAGGTAGTGGACAGCTGACAGATTACAGGGAATTGGAAGCAGGACGCTTCACCAGCTCCAGGGCTATTTAACTCTTCTCCTATGGTGCTGGCCTGGGTCCCTCCCACTTGTGCTCATATAACATCCCTGAGGCAAGGACAACAACTGCCTAAATGGAAAAAGGAAACGTTTCCTGTGCCCTTAACTACTTTTAGTGCAGTTTGGCACCTTCAAAGGAAGCAGGGTGCTTAGCTCACAGTCAGCCAGCTCTCAGCGGGTCTTCAGAAACCTGTGATTTTGGTGGACAAATCCATCAGAAGCTGCACATTGGGAGCACAGCTCAGCACTCCCAGGAAGCGGGGAACTACTTGTGACCTCTCTGATACCCAGGAGCCCAAACTGCAGAGCAAAGAGCTTCTGAACGGGCTACCCCACTCAGGTTGGTTTTCACTCTCACTTCACATAACTTCATTTTAGGCTCCCTCTGTGTTGTTCATCACAATCTCTGTGCCCAGGTACTGATGAATCATCTTCACTTCTGCCCCCCTCCGTTCTTCCACTGAAGGCTCCAGTTAACAGATCAGAGAAAAAGAGAGACACAGGGCCACCAGTGTCAATGTCTGAGGAGCCCCTTGCTCTTTCTCTACCTCACAGCATCTGCAAAACTGTTAAACCACAGTCCTGCCTAATTTACTGGCAGAGAGGACTGGCCTAAGCCAGTGAAGCAAAGGGGTTTTTGCAACTGTTTTAAATGTATCTGTAGGCATTTTTTCTTAGCTTTTTTCCATTTCCTCCCCCATTTTTCCAGCTGGATACTCAGATCCTGTTTCCAGTGTTATCATATCCAAAATCAAAACTTTAATAATCTTGTGTGCATAGGAAAATGGGTCAGATAACATTTAAACCCTTATATGAATTTTTTCCTGCCTTGTTGTCTCATGCACTTGCATCTCTCAACTGGCCTTAGTGCAGATTTAACTTCATCTAATAATGCACTCCACTGAAGCTAGACTTAGTCTTTGGTTTCAAAAAGCTGAAATGCCTTAAAAGTAGTTCTTAAATACAGCAGCCCCAAGAAGAAACCTCAATATTTTTTAAATATCCCAGTACTGCTTTCAGGACAGCAGAGGTTAACTGGTTATTACTGGGATTTTCAGGGCATCTCCTATGGTCTGAATTGGTGCCCAAAACTCCACTACTCTAATTGTTGTCTAAAATCAGCTCAAAAGCAGGCCCTGCTCCAAAAACTTGAGGAAAAAATATTTTTTGTCCAGATTGTATAACAGTGATGAACAGAGTGGTCTTTCCTTGGAGAATAGGACTCCTCTACTATGCAGCATTGATCCCAAAGTTGTGGGCCTGGGCTTCCTGTAAAACCAGAGTAAAAAGCTCCTTCAGGGCTTCCTTCACTGACTCATCCCCTGTCCATTAGTTTTCTGAAATGCAGGCAATGAGATACATACCCGTGACCATACCTGTTCAGGGGAATGAACTTCTCTTACCATGCTTATTTATGAGGATATTGTCTATCAGGTTTAAGGACCTGTAGCTGATGCTGTAGGACAAAAAATAATAAAAAATGGATACAGACTAGGGAACACCTGAAATGTCAGTATTATCTCCAGTTGCCAGAGGCAAAGCACTTACTGGGATTATTCTCATATTATTTCACCATTAGAGATTCTAATTAAAATGCAAGCCCTGACTGAGCCGGGCACTGCTAACACACAGTCTCCAATCTAGGCAAGCTATGATTTTACTCTTACTGTGTTAAGGAGGGTTGTGCTATGTTTGTGAGGGTCTTACCAAAGTCAAAAGGATGAAAAAAGGGAGGAAAAACTACATATGAATGCCAGAGCACCTTGGTCATCTGCTCCACCTCCCCCAAAACAAACGAGAAGCTGCATGAAACATTTTCCCTCCTTTTTTTCCCATTTCTTGGGGAAGGAGGAGTCGGGCCGTTTTTGGTGGCAAGAGGTTTCATTGCCCTGCAAAACCAGGAATCTTTGCTGGCCCTGGGAATGCTGCATCCCAGCGTGAGGTGCGTGAAAGAGGCCACATGGTGAATGTCACGGGAGCTGCAGGTGGGTGCGAAAGAGCAGGAGTGAGGACAGTGGTGCTGAAAGGGGATCCTGTGAATGAGGTGTGACTGATGCCCCGTGGCAGCCCCTTGCTATTTAACAGGCAACCAGGGAGATGCACGTGGCTTGTAGCTGCATCAGTGGTGTTCTAATTCTTTCACAAGCTCAAGAGGGATTTATAGTTTTGAAAGAATCACAGCTTTTGCTTAAGCACTGTGCTCCTGTGGGGTATTGGAAGAGTCCTCAGTCACTAAAGGAAAGTTTTTTCTAACATGACCTGTTCTGTCTCTTGCTAGGACTGTCTGATGCCAAAGGAACCAGAATCAGCGTCCTGCTCAAGTAAGCCTATCTATTTTTGTGTGCCATGTCTTTTTAGGGAGAACTTCATACAATCTTGTGGCAGTTTCTACTATGACTTTGAATAAAATTGAGAGATTAAGGCTTGAATTTTCTTTGAAAACACTTATTCATTCAAACTGAGATGTTTTTGCGGAAAAAAACCCCAACAAAACAACCCAAAAACCAACCCACCCATCCAAAAAACCAGACTGGTTTGGTTGAATTTCCTATTTCAAAATTTGAAAGAAAAGCTTTCAGGAGACATCATTTTGATCTTTCTTTTTCAAAAGACATGTTAAAATGAAAGCAATCTTCTTTTGAGCTGTTTAACCCCAGTAGTTCCTAAATACATTAACCATTTCTGGAAATGAATCCAGATCCTTGAAAGGACCCAAATGTTTGTCTGCCTCTTAGGGGAAGACAGATGCATGAGACTTCTGCCTAGTAGGGTTTCAGAGGTGTCTTCCTATTACAGGAGCACTTCCTATGACATGCACTGAACACAGGTTTGAGCCCAATTTTTGTATACCCCGTAATAATGCCTTAGTCACCAATCCACGTTTCCTGACACATAGGGAAGCACCGTGCCTGTGATGGAAATGCCTGTGGGTGGCAGATGTATGAGGAGAAATGTTTCGAGCACAGGCTGAAGCCTCTGTTCTGCTCCAGAGCCCTCTACACAAGACAGGACTGGATGTGCCCATGGGTTGTATCTGACAGTACCTGGTCCTGGGCAGAAGAGAGATGAAAACAAATGAGATGTCTGTCATCCAGAGGAGAAAATGGACAAAGAGGCAAAGAAGTGAAGCTCATGTGTGGTGTATGAGGCATGTCAGGACCCACTCTGGGTCCTCCAAAGCTGATACAAAATACTATTTTCCAGAGACAGGGATCCCACCCTTGTTTTCAGTGAGCAACCCTTGTTTGAGCTGCAAACTAGTCCTCTGCTCTCCTGTGACATAGAGATGTGCCTGGAGCTTCTGTTTGTGACATTTTTTTTTTTGGTCATTTTGCTTTTCATATTTAAGAAATGCAAGAACAAAATAGAAATGCTCTAATAAATATTTACCCCATCTTTAAAAACAACACCAAACCACAAAATCAGAAGAAATTCAGTTTTCAGAATAAATAAGACAGGTCTAAAAATGTGACTGAGAGAGGGTCAGGCTGCAGCCAGCTGCAGAAAGCATTGGTGGTGGGTGAGTCTGATAATGTGGAGTCTGGGGGTGGAAGCTGTGGTAGAAGAGAAGGTCATGTAGTAAAGGTAGGGGAGCTATGACTTTACACTGGTTGAGGATCTGTCTACAAGCAGACACAATGGCAATGCTAAAGTTCACAGGGGATGCTCGAGAGGCCCACTGCATGGAAACACTTTTCTTTCCACTACTCACCAAAGCAGAAAGTGAAAAAGAGAAACCAAGCCTGTTTTTTTTTTTTATTCAGTGAGTCTGCTGCACAATCCATCTCCCTTGAACCCTGTGCTCTGACGATCCCCTCCTGAGCTGTGATCTCTCATTTTGCTCATGTTAAATGAATGAAGAGGATGGCAAGAGCAGCAGTTTGAAATGGATGCTGCATGTGACAGCTTACCCCTTCAGCTGGAGGATGTAGCATTTGTAAAGGGGAGGCTGAGCTGGAGCCAGGAGCACTGTGTCCTCTCCCTTGCAGCTCTGAGCTGGTGCTGAGTGACAGGGAGGAAATAGCTGTGAAGATTGGCTGGGTTTATTAGCTCATGCTCAAGTGCTCTAATGGCAGGCAACTTTCACCTGCATGAGGCTGATTTCATCTATACACTCACAAATATGCCATCCAGGTAAGCACTTTCAAGCATGTAAGAGAAAGGTCCCAGTCCAAACCCTGTCTATGAGCACAGCTGGGATGCACAGGTGTAGGTTTACAAGGGGAGGTGAAAGAAGAGAGTTTTAGCCCCTCATTAGCCTGCACCTCCTTTCCTTCATGGCCAAATCTCTTGTGCTCCCAGCTTTGCTCCTCAGCAGTGCTGTAGGGGGAAAGAGGTAGTGAGAAGAGCAAACATGGGGACAAGTCCAATGTGATAATGCCAGAGAGAGAGGGGCTCAACCCTCTCCACTGATACTTTGGCTCCTTTCACTTTCACCAAGGCCTGACATGTCCCCAGCCTCACTCCCCACTCACTTTCTGTGGTTCCTGGCCAGGATATTGGCTTGTTTTTCCGAAGCCTCCCACATAGACCATCTCCCCATCTCCTGGAGGTACTGCTATTGTCATGTCCCTGGCTCAACATTTCACCTTCTCCCTTAACTCAGTATCTCTGTTGTCAGAAGCAACCAAAACTATACTAACTATATAGGGGCCCAACATTAAAAGAGAAACTTTTGGCACACCTATTTTTCTCTTCCGTTTCTGATCTGTCCTGGGTGACATCTCCTCCTTTCTTGTCACCCCACAACATGCACATCAGCTTTTAAAAGTTAATGTCTACAGTTTTATGCAAGTTTAACTCTTTTTCATTTCTATTTGACTTTACTGAGCCACTCTCTGCTTTGTGTTGCAGCACTGCTTTGCACTGAAGCTGTGGTGCACTGCACCTTTTAATGTCTGAGAACTGGATTTACTTTATTGTAATTCCTTAGACAGACCCCCTTTTGCGTCTGGAATTAATGTGGGGGCCAGGATGGACCTCTTCCTCCACTTAAGAAAACAGGTTGTAGGTAATGCCTGTTAACTGAGCAAGGGGTTAGGTCTTTCCTGCCCTCTCATAGAGCTATTCCCAAGGAAGGAATATTTTATGTAGACTTTTTGGTAGCTTGTGCTATATTTCCTCCTGAGACCTCTCAGGCTGACCCCAGTGGTCCTGACTTCTGCAGGTGACTCAAAGCCCAAAGAAGGCTGAGCAGGGCAAGGGAAGGTGCTGATGTTTGTTGTTCATCTTTACTTACATCTGTGAGAAACACTTTGGGACTGCTCATCAGACTGATTTGGGCACTGCTCATCTCTGTGCTTTGCCAGAAAAGCACCAAAAGGGAACCTCCCTATGCTTTAGTTGCATCCTCTCATGTTTTACTTCATGCCAAAAAATGCCCATGCCCTCTCTTCTGTGTAGACAAGAAATTTTGGCATGTTACCTACAAGTATGGGGAGAAAAAAAAAAAAGAAAAAAGAGAAGGAAAAAACCCTCTAAAATGTATCAATTTCTTTTGCTAGCACTGTCACTGAAAAATGCACTGCTGCTTTTTTTTGTTTTCCTTTTCGGAGTGATTTTTTGGGTTATGATGGAGTCAGTCAACAGTACTAAGCTCAGGAGTTGTGGTTAATTAGTAGCCAGTTTAGGAAATTATGTTATGATTATCTCATCATTTCTTAGCTTAGCAGCTTTCCTCCTCTTCCACCTCCCCCCTTTCTCCATCCCCTCCAGCCTTCTCTGCCCCGGGGATATTAATTTTCTTCATGACATCTATGTCGCACACGTGAACTCAAATCTCCTAAACACACCTCAGCATCTCGGGTCTCCAGGAGTTTGAAAATGCACGTGAATTAACCTTTTTTTTTGGCATGGAGACTGACCACAGAAAACCAATCCCAAACAAAAAATGCACTGTTTTTTGCTTCCCCCTCACCATGCTGGTTTTATGTTGGCTCTTGCCCCTGCAGCTCCTTACCAGGCACCCAGTGTGATGCTGGGCTGACCTCCACCTGCCCTGTGTTTGTTGATGATGAGCGCAGTCACTTCCACCCTCTGCCATCCTCCCCCATGTGAAAAGCAAAGGGGAAAACAAACAGCAGGAAGAAGCAACCAACCAGGTCCCCTCGACAAGTGGTGGCAATGTGCAAAATTAAAAACAAAAACCATGGAGGGGGAGATAAAACCCACAACTTCAAAAGATATTTTCGAGTGGGATATTTTGAAATCAGGCATTTGCTAATAATGGCAGAGGAGGAAGGGGAGTGGGAGCGTAGAGATCAAGGCCTTGGGTTTGCTGGTCTCTGCTCAACTCTGCACTCAGCCAGGCCTTGTTTGGACCTGCACAGTGTCTCAGGATAAAAACCCAGGGTAGATGCATGGGAGAAGCACCCATCTACCAAGTTTTGGCCCAGAATAACTTTAAATTGGCCTTTTGTTATTCTCCTTCTGTTGATCTATCAGTGACAGGGTCATTTTAGTTGTTTTTCCTCCTCAGTGTGATGGAGGTCTGTGTTGTCATGTATGGGGAGACCTGGTCACTTTAGGGAAGGATGGCTGATGTGCAAACCTCTGGAAAACAAAGGTCTGAGCTTTCAAAGCCTGAGCTGAAGCTCTGAATCATCTTATTGGTGTAGCCACATGCACATCCTCCGTAACTGAGCATGAAGAAACACCTGCGTCACCCACCCACCACTGTGCAAAATATAAGCATTTCACCAAATGCTGTTCTTGTTCTCCTCTACCTTGGCTGTTTTGTTTTTTTTTTTCCAATTCCTTCTGTCTTGGTCTCTTATACCACACAAAGATCATACTGGGGCATATTATCTCCACTGTCTCCTCTAAGAGGGTCTAGATGTGGGTTGTGACCTTCAAGATTCTCCTCACACATTGTGTCTACTGATTTCTTCTCCTCTGCCAGTTCCCCCTCTCTGCAGTGTTCACACCTCCAAGGTATTTTCAGGCTGCATGGGGTTGGCTCAGAAGTTAGTAATTTCTTCAGCAAGCTTATCATGTTTTTTGTGGCTTTTGCCAGCCCTAAAAACTTGTGCTGCTCTTCTCCGTACCCCTCCTACTTAGGATGGATGTGAGGGGTCTGGAAACGCACGTGATCATCCACACATACTGTCCCTGCAGCTTGCGGGAGAAGGAGTTTTACTTCCCAGCAGTGATCACAATATTGAGACAGGCCAAAATCACCCAGGCTTTGCCATATCACATTTCAAGGCAGAACTATCTGTTGCCTCTCAGGCAGTCTTTAGGCCAGGGAAATAGGTTGTGCCTGGAAATAAATAAATGTGTTACTGAATTTTAAACGGGACTTTGCGCTCAGGATAAATCAAATTTCAAATCATATGAGCTGACTGTAGCCAGTACCAGCAGTGGGATGTGTGGGGAAGGCTAATACATGAATTCCATCCATACAGTTGGTTCTAACTCTCATTGAAAATTGCATGAGTTGAAACACATTAATATTTTTCTGGAAGTTTTGTGTGTCTCATCAAACATCATCTCTCCCCAGGTTTGTCTTTACTGAACAATGTATTTCAAAGGCTTTTATCAACCATTGTGTTTGTGTCTGTTTTCCCAGGAGGAATCTCCTTTCCCTTTCCTAGGGCAGCTTTCTGGAGTAGCTCTGTCCTCACTTGTGGGTCTCAGTTATGGTGGTCCCAGAACGGGGAGCTGTGGGACTGCGTGGGGGAAGTGGAAGGACATTTCCAGCAGATTCACATCACTCTTCTTATCCAGAAGGAGACATTGGAAGTATCTATCTATCTCCTACGCTGATCCACCATTTTATTTTCTGTGGATGACAGGTTTCTGGGGTTCCTTGATGGCTGAGGGACCCAGGGTGGTTCTTCTGGTGGTTTTCAGCATTTCTCAACCATCAGGATGGTTTGGTGAGAGCCAAAGACAGCACTTAAGCTCTGTGGAGTAAGTGACCTTACCCAAAGGAAGGACCTGCTGCTTTCCCTGTCTGCTGAGAGGGGACAAACCATGAGAGTTCCAGCCTGGCCAGAGGCAAAGCAAAATGCCTGCTGGGACCTGGGCTGGGAGCCAGCTCTGAATTGTGGCTGGAGCTGGAGGCAATGTCCAGGCAAGTGGGCACCTCTTCTGCCTACACACCCATCTGTGCCTCATCCAACATGCCCCAGGGACATAGCTGACAGCTATTGCAAATCCCTGGTATAGATGCTCAATAACTAGTCTAAGGTTCATTTTAAAAGCCTTAATTTTTTGGGGTAGATTGCCCAATAAAATTCAGAAGATGTTTGCTCCCATCTTGATCTGTCCATAAGGAAAAAAGATTTTTGCTGTCACTCAGTGAAATAAATAAACAGGCTCAGCTTTTTCACTGTAGGCAAACCACTGTGCCTTCCTGCCCCCCAGTCTGTCTGTCTGTCTGCATGTTCTCTCCTACCTCTCTCAGCAGCGTGAAAAGCTTCAAATGCTCCAAAATCTGGCATCGTGATGCAAAGCAGAGCTATTTATTTTTTCACTGTTCAACGCAGGAATCTCTTCTGGAGGTGGCTATCATTTAAGACTGAGATTCAAAGGATACTGCACTGTGGTCTCAGCTTATTTCTCACCCAGCTGGATGCATTTCAGGGGTGTTGTGCATCAGTGCTTTGAGCAACACTTGACTCCTCAGATAGCTATGCTGAAGTCAAAGGGCATCTTCTCTGAGTGAGGTGTTATTTCCAGGGGGACAGACACATCTACACCCTGGCTCAGCCTATTTTGTTTTGAATCCCTCATAAATACTCAGCTGCTGGAATGAGTTTATCATCTGAGAATCTCCTTTTTTTTTTTTTTCTTTTTTTCTTTTTACCTCTTCGGTGTAAGTTGTTTTTAATCTTTGTGGCTGAGTGGAAACTGGAAAAAAAACAACCTAAGCCACAGAAGGCAAATTAAAAGATCTTTGAATTTTATTTTTTGCCTTAGGACTTCCAGGTAGGTTTGCAATTTTTAACACCTGACAGTTACACCTTGCAGACAAACAGCTTAATGCCCAGTTCCCTGGGCAAATCTAAAGCCTGGGGTTTGCAATGTACAGCTCTCTTCTACCATGCTCTGAGGGATGATTTTAAATGAGTTTAATTAAATCAGAGAAAAGTCCCCCCTGATGGAGACATTCATAATCATAGAATCATAGAATATCCTGAGTTGGAAGGGGCCCACAAGGATCATTGAAGTCTAACTCCTGAAATAATCTGAAATAAGTGTCCGGAATGACTCTGTTTCATTAATTTAATTGAACCTCTAGATAAGATGCCTGAATTAGGCTGATGTGGTGCAAACACCAGCCCTTAAGTTGCTTCTCACTGTTTTCTGGGTGTCACCTCTGGTCAAATATAAATGTGACATAACTTCCTTGTCCTCGTCAGCTAATATTACTGCAAGAGTAAAAAAAAAAGAAAAAAGAAAAAGAAAGAGAAAGAAGGTGACATTAAACCAGCTAAAAAATTCTCAAGAGACCTGTCAATCAAGAAAGATATTTACTGAAGCTTCTATTGACCCATATATGCTCTTATCTAGAAACCTTTATCTTCTAAGACAATGTTGACTAACAGCTTTTCCTTTACTCTTGTTTCTATCTTAAAAGAATAACAAATAAGCTTAATTCTTCACAAAATCTTTAGCAAATGCCTTTTAAGCCTAACACAATGGTAGTTATTTTAAGAAGGATGGCTAAGCACTGCAACACTTTTCTATTTTTCTGTCTTCATTTTTCATATTGGAGCACTTAATCACAGTTAATCTTTGTGCACAAGGAAGACACATTAACTTTGTTTGCACAGGACTGATATAAAAGCTTTCAACTCCTCTGTTCCTGTATTCATCTCTCTGGTAAGCTTTACCATTTTAAATAACAGATAAAGGCAATGCTGAAGATCCAGCGATACAGTCTATCCTTGCTCAAGTAACTGCAGGAACTAGACTGTAGGCAAACTTGGAGCCAGCCCGAAGCTGAGCATCTGCAAATCCCACTGGGAGCGGAGGAGAAAGGCAAGGTTTGTAAGGGTGTATCAAAACCAGCAAACTGAAAAGATGCCAGTGGTCAGGACAGGTGAAAGGAGACCACCTCCCTGTACAACCAGGACGTTCAGGTGCCTCTGCTCCCTGCAGACACAAACAAACCTTGTCACCGGCACTGCAGCCACCTCCTGACATTTGTGTGAGTGTCCTCTCCCTGTGTTTGCTTCAAAGGTTGCAGTAATCACGGAACTATAGAATCATGTAATGGTTTAGGTTGGAAGGCGCCTTAAACACCACCCAGGTCCAACCCTCTGCCATGTGAAGGGACACCTGCCACTAGACCAGGTTGCTAAGGGCCCCATCCAACCTGACCTTGAACACTGAGAGGGATGGGGCATCCATGACTTCTCTGGACAATGTTTGGTAAAGAGTCTTGTTTTGATAAAGTTATATTCTCCAAGGCTGTGAAATTGAGGGCTGCACTGAAGTCAGTGAGCCTGAAATTAATAGAATTTCTCTGGGGCTGACTGTGAATTTCACTGTTGAGGGTAGGGGTTAATTTAAATGCCTTTTATGACCTCTTTACTCTGTCAGAGCAATAAAAGGGGGCTTAGTCCTTGGTTACACCCAAAAGTTGCCCTGCTTAATTACCTTTGAATAGTAAAAGTAATAAAAAACTCTTTGCCTTCTCCCTATCCCACTCACACCTACCGGAGCAGATCTGCTGGTATAAATGTATCAGTGTGGGACATGAAGGGAATTAGAATGCTGTGGCTTGGGGGTATTGGCTGGAAGGAGAAAGCTCCATTTTAATTCATTAAGTGAGACCTGTTTCTGGGATTTTTTTTTTTCTGTCTGATTGTATAGGTATGAGCTTAAACTACTGAACTCAGGAGAAATTCTGGGCTCTTGGGGCTGGATCCATGCCATGGCCACATTATGATTCCATATTGGACGAGTCTCAGAAGTGTTCTGAAACCTGAATTGCCCATGAACTGGCTCGTCTCAACATCGACATTGCTGCTCTCAGCGAAGTTCGCCTTCACGAGGAAGGCAGCCTCAGAGAACATGGTGCCGGTTACACACTCTTTTGGTACGTGACCAATACATCTGTTCTTGAACAGGCAGCAATCACAAGTATTGAGGCCATGCTACTGAGAACGCAACTGCGATGGGCAGGGCACGTCTCCAGGATGAAGGACCACCGCCTCCCTAAGATCCTGCTCTATGGTGAACTTGCCACTGGCTGTCGCAAGAGAGGAGCTCCGAAGAAAAGATACAAGGACTCCTTGAAGCAACAACTCAGCCTTGGGCATATTGATCACCATAACTGGTCTACTCTGGCCTCTAATCGGGAGGCCTGGAGACAGACCATTTATAATGCTGCTGATGCTTTTGAGAAGGCACGCAGGATCACTCTTGAGGAGAAAAGACAACGCAGAAAGAATCGAGCCTTGCAGAATATACCATCTAAGGAGTCTTTCTGCTGTGTCTTTTGCAACCGGACGTGTCTATCTCGTATTGGCCTTTTTAGCCACCAACGCGCTTGCAAGAAACGTGGGTAGAGTCCTTCCCAAATCTTCGTTCGCGAAGCCTAGCCATGATGATGTTTATTTGCACAGGAAAGAAGCCTTGACGTGGGGACCAGAGGGAGCAATGGTCCATAACGCTGGCACCTGGGAACCAGGGCTCTGGGACATTCCATGGAGCACATCCTTGGCTTTCTCTAGAAAAAGAATATGGAAAAAACCTGGGAGCTGGAGAGAAGAGATCCCATGGCAACTCCAGTAGATATTAAAACACAACTGGAGATCCTCATTTGCTGACTCTTGCCAGTTCTGCATCCTGTTTTGTGTTTGTTAGGATCCAGCAAAACACAAGCTGTAGGTGTTGCTCCAAACTTTCTCTGTGTCTGTCCAGACATTTCTGGGAGCTGTTCACAGAGACCAAACTGAAAAAACACTGTGCATATTTTGGCCAGGAGCCATTTTGGTTTGCTATGAAGTGCTGTAGTATAACTAAATATCTATTTGCAAACAAACACATAAAGAACAATTGTTTGGTGGTCAGAAGAAGCAAAGCTGTCCTTGCCCTTTCATCCCAAGATGAGAGGACATTTAGATCAGACTGATAAGCAGGTAGACTGTTGGCTGTTGGGTCTTCTTTTTTTTTCTGGGTGTTTTCTTTCTTTCTTTATTTTCTATTTAGTTTCAGTTGTACTATTTCATCTTAGCAGTAGTTAGGTACAAGAGGGCTGTGTAACCTGTATACTGACCAGTCATGTGGGAGACTCAGAGGCCTGAGAGTCAAAAGGTTACACTCAAAGGACAAGTCTATGACAACAAATAGACCATGGCCCTGAGGGCAAATGGCACAAAATGGCTTGACCAGAGAGATTCATTCTCTCCCTTGTTGCCAAGGAGTTTTGCCTTCTCTGCACTATTCACTTGCCACATATATCACAGAATCATGGAACACCCTGAGTTGGAAGGGACTCACAAGGATCATCAAGTTCAACTCCTGGCCCTACACAGGACAACCCCAAGAATCCCACCAAGTGCCTGAGAGTGTTGTCCAAGCATTCCTTGGACTCTGTCAGGCTTGGTGCTGTCACCACTTCCCTGGGAAGCCTGTGCTGAGTGTCCTTTGAGGTGCTCAAGGACATATTGTCTTTCCTCTTGATGTTGCTCGGAAGACAATAGGTCTTCCACAGATCCCAAATCACACTTGACAGTCTGGTGCAAATGTTATGGATATTCCAGGGTTTCACTCCAGGTATCAGGTGTTGGCAAGTGGCCAACTGGATGAAGCTCCTGGAAAGTACAGTCACTACCAACAGAAAAACCCTGATTGGTGGGCCAAACACAAGTATCTGCCTTAAGGTAATCTTAAGTCAATCTTAAGGAGTCACTGACAACACTGCTACCTCCACACCAGGGCACAGTGGGATTTCATAGGTCAACACATAAACACCTGAATTTGGATACCCTAATCTGCTAACTAAATCTCATTCCAAATTCCTACTTGAGTATCTAATACCACTTGAAATGCATGAGCTCATTTAGGGATCTGACCATGGATATCTAAGGCTCTATATCTTACCCGCTTTTTAACAATAAAAGAGTAAATGTGAGAAAAAAATCCTTAGAAATAAGCTTCTAAAGCAGCTTCATGTGCAGTACAGATAAGGCAGAAGAACCCCTTTTTGCTATATTCCTCTTTTCAGAGTGCCCTGTTCTACTCCTCTAAGACAGGCAACTTTGTCTCCTGGGGAAGTAGGTAGGTGTAAAGAGATTTTTATTACAGATATGCTCATTTCTAGCTCCCTGTCCTAATGATTTCAGATTGTGTGTCAATTGGTTCTGTTAAAAAAAAAAAAACAACACAAAACCAAAACAGGCTCCCTGGGTTTCTACAGATTCCCAAAGGAAGTTTTAGTTCATTGGCTGTGGGTATCATCCTACAGTGTCTGAATACTGGTGCTACTGGTTGGGTCTTGGAAGTGATTCAAAGGCAGCACTGCACAAGAAAACTTCACAGGTCCTGGCACGTTCGATAGTGGTGGGTAGTGGGGTTGCTTAATAAAGCAGTTCAGTTCAAAGTGAAGGTAGAGGGAGTGTAGGCTCATAGATCATAACACACATGCTAGCCCAGAAATGCCAGGGTATTTCAGTTGTCATTAAAACATGCAGGTACACGAATTATTGGTAGAACGAATCATCCTGTGATGCCTGAGCATGGAGCCAATAGAGGTAAAACACTTCCAATATTTAGCAAGTTTGAATGCTTTGGCAAATTGTTTAGCTTGGAAGTTACTGAAAGCCATATTTATTTAATTAACCTTCCAGTGTACTGGCAACAGGTCTAGTTTTTCTGTGCTCAGACCCCCTCCATAGTAGGTGTTTTTCAGGTCCCACACATTGAATTTTGGAAGCAACTTTAGGAATTATGAACATGAGGGGTGGATGATACTTGTCTAAGTCAGGCAAGACGTGGGTGGGCTCTTTCTCAGCTATTTTGCACATCCAATTATTGACAGCATCCCTCACATCCCACCTACCCGTCTAGGGCTGGGTTTTCAATAGGACACAATTAGGTTTTTGACATAAAATCTGGATGCCCCAGATTCAGAATATCATCACAGTAGTCTCAGTGTTTAGGGGATGAGATGTTCAGCAAAGGACAGACAGGGGCTCTGGGTGTCACATTCATACAACCTTCTGTGTGTGCCCATATCCCTCAGGACCAGAAACCAGAGAGGGATTTGCATTACCCTGATCTCCACACCCTGAGCCATTGGTGCTGTGGAGTGCCTACAGAACCAAAATGAGGCATCCTAGTAGAAAGTTTGGAGATTATTAGGACTATATTCAAGCTGTGTTGTGCTTGAAAATGGGGTTTGTGATTAAAAGACTCAATTTGTTTTTCAGAGGGAAGCAGGGAGGACTGGGCCTTTCCCCTGATGTTATAATCTCCCTTCTCTGCTTTGGGATGCTCGTGAGATAGAAAACCTTTGTAATTTTTTGTACGTGGTAAGAAACTCCCTCCGATGAAGAATAATTAATCTTTCATCATAGCTCATTTACATCTATCTCACTACCAGCCCAGGAATGCTGGTCTAAACAGAGACAATCTCAAAAAACAGACAGGTAGACAGGGGGAGTAGGGATGTGGACTTCATTTTAGACATCAAAGCGATTGTTAACTGAGCAGTTCTATTTATAATGTTGGTAGATTTTCAATGCACTTTCACAGAATGAGATAGACAATTAAAGAGTGGAGGTTTTATGTCGATGAGTAAGTAAAGGCTTCATTTCTAAAATGATTTATCTTAAATGAGTTGCTTAAGGTTCTGTTTATAGACTTGGAGTGCTGGAGTACTGTCACACCTCTGCTGGTAACATCTCCCCTCAGGGCTTGAGGGAATAGCATCTGATCATGTAGTTTTTCTCCAATAACTTATTAGCACCCTTTGCTTCCCAAAGTGGCACAGTGTTTTTCTGAGAGAACATGTTAAAAAGAGCAATTTTAAGTCCCACATCCTTAAGCCTTCTTGGCCACAAGACAAAATACTGAATGAAAAGATTAAATATTTTCTTTTAATTTTTTTATTTAATGTTTACAGGACTTTTTTGTCGCTTTACATCGAGGCTTGTGTTTGTGAAATAACTCAGGGTTGAGGAAGTATGGAAACTGAGTTTTCATGGTCTGGCTATGGGCAAAGTGGGAAGATGAAGGAGGTAGGACATGACGTGGAGAGAGAGGAGCTGCTCACAGTAAGGTAGCTTATGGTCTCTCTAGTTCTGGAGAACAGGGTTTTGCCACAGGGTTTCTTATGTGGTATCTTTCCCAACAGGGGAAATGTAACTAGCCCCATCTGGGATTAATTAGTCACCTGGTGAAGGAAAACAGGAACTATAAACTGATTTAAGAGTCCTGCCTTCTCTTGCTGTAACATTCATCCAGCAATGACTTCAGACCCACTATGGGGAAAGGGAAGAACTGCTTGCAAGAAACACTTTTGCCTTTGTTTATCCTCGGTGGCCTCAAGGAATGGATTGTACCAGCTTGGAGCAGCATCCAGGCTGCCCTTTTCTTCCCTGATGCTCGTTTCCACCAATATAAGTAGCAGCAGCTTCTATGACTACTGAAGAAACGCTGCTTTTTTTTTTTTTTTTGTAAAGAGCTCATGTCCATCTCTCAGAGTGGTGAAAATGAGTTTAATAGTATGGCTCCCTAAATGCTCCAGATCAGAAAACAAATCAAAGAGAACACAGAATTGCTCCTTGGTAAATTTTCACATTGTCTTAAAGGTAATGTCAGAGTCTGCAAAGATGAATTCCCTCTTTTCGAGTGTTTGATATCACCACCATCATCTCAAAGCCTTTCTGTTTGAATTTGTGGCACAGAATTGAGACACTGGTTATTATGAGGCCAGAAAGGAACTCAGGTCAGGTGTACTGAGCTTTGTATGATGAACACAAGACTCCCAATATAGCTGAGAGGAATGGGCACTGAGGGGAAAAGCAGTGTGTTACAGCTAACAGCAAACAATAGATACCTTGGAAAAAAGCTGGGAGTAATCATGTGGTGATACTTCCTCAAACACCCTCCCAGGTGTCAGTAATTTGCATCTAAACCAGAGGGGCTGCCTTTGTGTTCAGTAGCCCTTGGGTTTTTTTCTTCTCTGAATTTCTCTTGCTGCTTGTTGGATCCAGGTAAGCTATTGGCAAGGGTTTGTCACTCTCACCTCTGGAGACCAACACTGAGCTCCTGTCCTGCTGTGTATTTTCACCTGCTGGGTGCTTCTGGTGGAGCTGATCTGGTATGCAGGAAGCAACAGCCTTGGGTATGAAGAATCACTGCAGTGGGAGAGGCTTTACTGCAGGGCTTTACTGCAGCTGGGGTATATCACCTGGCAGCACCCTACACTCAGAAAAGGTTTGCTTGAAGGTATTTTCCCAAAGACACCTTGGATATGGGAAACCTGGCCTGTGGAGTGTCTCTCTGGAGACCAGCAGAACAGAACCAGTTGTAGAGTTTCACATGTTCACCACTGCTGCTTAGGTGGGTAATATGAAGCTTGAAAGAGGTATGAATTTTTGGGTGAAGTGTCTGCAGTAGGTGATAGTGTACTCTGGTCCTGTCTCCTTCTCCTGCTGCCAACCCCAGCTGTGCCCATACAGCTTCCAGGGCTGGTATACAGACAGCAAATTTAACCTCTGCAAGATAAAAAGCAGTCTATACCACACCTCTTCTTCTTCCAAAAGCAGCACCAAAGCAGGAACGAGGAGTGAAGGACCTGGATGTAGATAAGGGTGAGTTCTGCCCCTAAGAAAACGTGTGGAATCACAAAGTTGTTTACTTAATGTCTTTATGAATTTGGCAGGCACTCCCAAAACACTCCCTCCATGCAAACTTGCACCTCCCTCACCCCCTCGGTTTGGCACAAGCCTAAGAGGAGGCTGGCGTGGACCCCAACGATGCAGGGAAAGAAACAGTTTCACCTCTCTAAGCCTTTCTCATATGTCTGCCTCATGACACAGCAGTCAAGGCAGCTGAGAAACTGTGCAGATCTGAAGGCATTCCCATTCCCTCTCCCATCTACCCACCGCCCTGTGTCCCTATCAGCCAAGCACCTTGCTGAGAAGGACAAGGAAGAAAGCTGAGGAGCCACCAGGAAGGCTCTGCCCTCATCCTCCCTCTTGAAAACCCAAATGAAAGTGAAGAATGCTCCCTAAAACAGCATCTGAGAGGAATGGGTTAACCTGGGAGGTAGTGAAAGCCACATGAGAACTACACAGGTGCAGCAACAGTTTTTATTTGGTAAATATCACCTCCACAGCCCAAGAGGAGGCCCATGAAAGAAGATGCCTCTTCTGCAAATAGGAAGAGTGTGGTTAGGAGCACTTGCCGAGCTAATAAAGGCTGTTGAAGCTTCAGCTTCCGTTGGTGGTTAACCCCGTGACATTGCTGCGCTCCTCTGAAAACAGCACCTGAGTGATACACGGCTTAATTGTGTGTGATATAAACACGGGTTTTATCACATTAGCCTGCTGCTGCCGAACATGCAACCGAGAGGCGCTGCTTAATAGAGCAGGGGGTGATTTGTACAGAACAAGATGGGGCTGTGCACTGCTGCACCACATGATCCTGGGGCTGGCTGGGGAAACCGGGGCTGCCCCTGCCCCAGGAGCAGCTGCTGGAGCGAGTACAGGGCAGAGAGCCGTGGTGTGATAGGAAAATGATTGCCCTTGTGGTTAAAAACCAAAGCTTGACGACCTATTTCCTAGGCAAAGTATTCTTTCTTTTTTTTTTTTTTTTGGTTTGTTGCTTTTCTCTGTCTCTTCGGGAGGAGTGTTTGGATCGAATGGTCGAGATGTGCAGGTGTTGGTCTGTCTGAAGTGAAGGTTGGACCCTGGCTCTGTGTCAGAGCCACGTCAGTCCGCAACACCCATGTTTCCTCCAGGCCAAGGCTCTACAGGTAAATAGAAGCTGCAGAGCAGGATGAAGCCTGAGCACCAAGCTGATTTCTGCATTAGGAGCTTTTTTGCATCTCCAGCACAGAGCCTTTTTCCACCCAGAGGACTGATTTTTAGCAGCCAGAAATATATTAGCAAAAAACCTACCCACACCTTGTGTCCCAGCTCTAAAGCTGTTTCACAAGCTCATGGGCTTTTTTTTTCATTCAGGAGTAAGTAATGTCAAAATTAGAGGAGTTTACATGGAACTGGTTTTACCCTACCCCATAGTAACATCCAAAATCACCATCACATCCTCTCCTGAGCTGGGAATGGCTTTTCTCTCTCATCCACTGTGTAACCCCAAGCAACTATGTAAGGTGTTTTCCAGGTTCACTGTCCATAAATATATGTTTATTTTCTCCATCCCTAAGCACTATTAAACTGTATTTCAGATACTGAGGAAGATGAGGGAAAAGAGTCTGCAACAGGCCTCTGTGAAGGTATTTCATTTAGGGTAAAATATGTATATTTTTTCTTCAGAATTTTATTTGTCTGCAAAGCATCACACACACCCCTATGGCTCTGTAGGCACACTACAGTTTTAATATCACTTCAGTTCATGTTTCACTCACTCCACATCAGTGAAGCAGCGTATACAGAGTTGCAGCCCACTTCCAGGCTGGTAAACAGCTCCCTGGAGACCCTCCTTCATCTGGGCCAGCTCTGCTCTGCAGAGATCCAACACAAAATGATGGGGTTTAAGACTTCCCCCATGGCAACCCAGAAATTTTCTCCTTACTTCACTAAGGCAGGATTGGGCCTTTACATCCCTAGAAGTGTTCAAGGACAGGTTGGACGGGGCTTGAAGCAACCTGGTTTAGTGGAAGGTGTCCCTGCCCATGGCAGGGGGGTTGCGACAAGATGATCTTTAAGGTCCCTTCCAAGCCAAACCACTCTGTGACTTTCATTCCTCACACTTTCACTGCAGTGCCTCCATCCATTGGCTGTGACAAACATCCTTTCTCCACCCCTTCTTCCTCTTTCTCCTGTCCTCCTCTCCCAGGTGACATCTCCCTTGCAAAGCTGGACTCCTCACAATGCTGATTTCTTCAGGCATAAACTTATGAATGGTACGGGCAGCGCTTTGGAAATTTACCCTTTCGTGCCAACTTCCTGCTGTGTGAAACACCTGCATTTAACAGCAGAGAAAGAAAACAACCACCACAGCAACCTTGGGTAAAACTGGTTTCAATTAGGAGCCTTAATTGCAATGAAACTGAGAGGAAACAAAACGGGATCTTTGCTTTCAGCTCTCCTCCTTCTCTGTCCCCACCATCCTTCTCATTCCCTCCAGCCTGGGGGAAGCATCACATCTCTTCAGTTCCCACCCACACACTCAGCATCCCCGCAAGTGGGTCTAGTACCAAAATCTGTGCCTTCTTTCTCATTTTCTTCCTCACAGGGTGAGGTGAAATCCCAGCAACAGACTCTCATGGCTGCAATAGATCTTCAGACATGTGGCACAACTTCTTCTATACCCCAGGCCGGTCCTTCTCACCTGGTTACCCTTACAGTGAGACCAGCAACTTGTTTTTATCTAAACAAAAGACCCAGATACCCCAATTTTTTTCCCCTCATCCTCCCCTGGGTTTGGGATGTCAGCCATCACACAGCCAGCGTAGCTGACTTCCTGACCGAATGGAGCTCAGCAGGAGGCTGTGAGCTTCCACGCATGTTTTCCCCTCTCGCTGTTGTAAATATTCTCCATGCAAGAAGACTGAAAGGTACAATTTCTCCATTTTAACCCAGACCCACAGAAGGTGTGGTTATTTTCATATTTCAGTCAACACAGTTTCGTGTCTCTTGGCAGAGTGAGCACGTTGCCATGTGCAGTATCGCGTCCGCAGGTGTTGTGGCCTCTGCCGCACTAAGGAGGTGAGAGGAGATGGTTCGGACCCGTCACACCTACATTTCATCATAAAAGTATTAATGTATCATTCCAGAAAGTCTCTGCAATCTTTTCAGTTGCTTTTAGTAGACGCTGTGTTGGACATTCTTGGCACCAGCATGGCCCATTTGTGCCTTGTTTCTGCCTCTGGGGAACTGGAGGTGGGTTATGTACAATGTTTGTTCTAAGCTGCAACAGTCTGCGGACTCCAGTTTTCCCTGTCGTTAAACTGTTGAACTTTCCACTCTACCAGCAGGAGATCCTGGTGATGATGGCCATGATGGCAGGTGGTCTACATCTCTTCCTCCTGGTTCTCTGCATAAATCCTCTGCATGGACTAGTAGACCCAAGTGGCAATGGGACCTCCCACATGTGGAGAATGTTGAAATTCAAAACTTGGAGATGCCATCACCGTGGGTGAATACAGGGTGCCTGGGTTTGTCTTTCTTAGCATTGTTTTTGATGTTGTTGTACTATATACAAAGATATACATGCAGTAGCCTGATGTGAAAAAACCCTACATGTTTGGGTTTACAGGTGTTATTGTAAGGTTGTATGGCTTGCTTAATAGTCATGTTGCCCGTATCCTCCTTTTGGGAAGAACTGTTTCACGTTGTGCTTTGTCCTTAGTGCCCTGTTATGTCCTGATTGCTGCTGTTTTACCAGCACAACCTGGTGAGAACAAAAGTGAAGATGGATATTTACCCTGAGGAACATTCCCCTAGAAGAAAACAGAGTGTCTCGGCTGGAATGAGATTGTGCTCATCTTTAGGTCATGTCAGGGCCTTGAAAACAAGCAGAACAACTCAAATCCTTTCCAGAAGAGATGAGTTTCAGGAAAATTTAAGCATGCAAGGAAGGACTGTGGATTTCCAGTGTGGTTAAAGAGAGAGCAAGTGACATCCCAGGATTCATGCAGACATTGAAGAGACTGAAGGGCCACCTCCACCTCTCCTGTGGTAGCTGAGTTGGCCACTTGGTAATTCAAGTGTTGCAGGTGGGCACTTAAGGATATGGTATGGAGCTGGCTTCCCTATCCAGCAAACACACAAGCCATTGGATGGATTGAAATTCCCAGTTGTGTTTCTTCATGCCTACACCACCATCAACCAGTGCTTTTCCCCTGCTGTGTCCAGGAACTTTGTTTTCAAGGAGGCAAAACAAGGCTTGTGTGAGGGGCAGCCAGGACAAGAGTGCCACCTTTCTCACAGCAAAGACACCTGTCAAATCCTTCCTACTCATGACACAGCCGTGAAGGCAACACAGACAGAGCTCTGTGGAGCACTTGCCCAGGCAAAAAGTTAACCAGCCGCTCTCCCGCAGTGTGGTAAAACTGAAATCTTGATCAGGGCAGCCGAAGGACGTAGCTGTGGTTGCTCTGCAGTGAAAGAAGGGATCAGCGTGTGTTTGATCTGGAAGAGGCCCTGGTCTGCCTTGCACTGTAGCTGATGGGTGCAGGAGCTGCAGCTCCCATCCCTGCTGTGGCCAGGACGTGTTGAGTGCCAGCGCTCAGCAGACAGCAGCCGAGAGGCACCTTCCTGGCTGCGACCTGCCCTGACGACGGGGAGCTGCACCTCAGTTCCTGGTGTGGTTAGAGCCGTTACCCTGGTTCACCACTTCAGACCCGTCCTTCCCTTATCACAGTTGTTTCCTTATTTTCTTCAGCAGAGGTGGAACATGCCACGCTTGTTTTTTGAGCACAGACATTGGAGAGCTGGAAACCAGCCTGGCAAAAGGCTTGTTTGTGTGATTTTTTTGCAATAGTGAGAAGGCAGTGTGGCGCTGGGCACAGAAAGGGAAACACAACAGGATTTTCTCCCATCCCTGCTGCAGGTTTCTGTGGCACCTTTGTCCTCCTCAGTTTCTCCACCTTGGAAATGAGGAGAGATGCTTGTATTTTGTTCCACGCTTATAGTCAGGCACTCACTGTTGTGGCTCAGGTTAAGATAAGGCTTTGCATGCCGTGGAAATAGAGGAGAGATGCAGAGTTGTTATCACTGAGTGAGTGGGCCTTAACATTCACAGTTTTCATGCATTGAAACCAGCCACCTACTTTCTGTGTGCATAGCTTTCCTGTGAGACTATGTGGATGGGACTGGAAAGAAATTTTTGAGCCATCAAATTCAGTCCCTTGTTGTGTCTGCCACTCTTTACTCTCTCCTCTAAAAAAACTTTTCAGGTTTTCACCAAATACAGTGCTCTTACCAAAGCTCTTACAGATCCAGTGTACATTAAGGGTTAGCCACCTTTTTCTACAATTACTTGGGAGCGGAAAGAAAGAAAAGCAAACCAAGAAAGACTGAAAGTGAAATTTTCATCGGTCTCCTTCTCATGGTGTAAGATCCTGCACGTGGGTTGGGGTAAATCCCAAGCACAAACACAAGCCTGGGCAGAGAATAGGATTGAGAGCAGCCCTGGGGAGAAGGACTTGGGGTGCTGGTGGACAAGAAGCTCAACATGACTCATCAGTGCATGTTTACAGCTCAGAAAGCTGATCATGTCCTGGGCTACATCTCAAGAAACATGACCAGCAGCTCAAGGGAGGGGACACTGCTGTCATGAGACCTCAGATGGAGTACTGTGTCCAGCTCTGGGGCCCCTGACATAGGACATGGACATGGTGGAGAGGGTCCAGAGGAGGTCACAAAGGTTCTCAGAGGGCAATAGTAACTCTGCTACAGGCTGAGAGAGTTGGGGTTGGTCAGCCTGGAGGAGAAAAGGCTTTGGGGAGATTTTGTACCATCTTCCAGTATCTGAAGGGCTACAAGAAAGATGGAGAAGGGCTTTGTACAAGTGCGTGTAATGATACAACAAGGGAAAATGGCTTTAAACTGGCAAAGGGTAGATTTAGATCAGATATTAGGAAGAAATTCTTTACATTGAGGGTGATAAGACACTGGAACATGTTGCCCAGAGAAGTTGTGGATGCCCCATCCCTGGAAGAATTCAAGGCCAGGTTGGATGGGGCTTTGAGCAATCTGGTCTAGTGGAAGGTGTCCCTGCCCATGGAAGGAAGGATGTGACTAGGAGGTCTTTAAGGTCCCTTCCAGTTCAAACCATTCTATGATTCTCTGACTCTTGGCAGAAAAGTGCTTTATATCTGGGCAGAGGTGGCTGCACCATGAGAAACAGAACACAACACTTGGAAAGCAAAAAGCAGCATCAGCAGCCACATCAATTTCACTTCAGTGCACTGAAGAAATCCCTTTGGATTATGTCAAAAACCCAACATGTCTTCTGACCTGAGTATGCAGTTGGATGTACACTGCCACTGGGCCATGTACAACTTTGAGAAGAAATTCCTTCCTACAGCCAGGCTCGAAGTGCAAAGCAAACCAGCTAGAGGGATAACTTCAGTATGGAGTCAACCTTAATATCTCCATTAGTGGCAGTTTTGGTCCCCCCCTTTCTTGGCCCTTTGCAGCCAAGTGTTCCCAGGCCGTGCATTTGCAGGGACCCTCAGGAAAGTAAATGAGCAAAGGAGTGAAGTCAACGTGCACCAGCTAAAGACATTCAGCCCTTGTGGGGATGCCCTCATTCAGGAATAAAGTCGCCTTACATTGATGTAGTTTAATCCTCAGAGGAGAATTAAGCACTGAAGGCATTTTAATCCTAAATGAAAACATGCACATGTGCTTTAATTTATGGGCACTGACTTCGCACCTGTAGTTAGCTGACTTGCCTTCACTTCCCTGCATGTCCCTGTGTGGGAAAGCACTAATGAGATGCAACTGGAATTTGGGTGATGCAGTTGCTGTTAGTTCTCTTTCTGAGGTTTCTGTAGTTTGGGTTTCAGTGCATTCCTTGTGGTTTGAGTTGCTTTTTTACCCCTTTTTGGTCTTTTCAGACACCCTTTCAGTTTTGGTATACATGCATGTTTGATTAGAAGAGTCTCAGGTGGAAGAATTTTACCCTCAGAGAAACACATGATTTTTGGCTATTAGAAATGTTTTGAATCCTGCTGAAGATTGATATGAGGCAGCCTCCATGTATGGCTTGGGTTAATTTTTGGAGTAAGGGAGACTTTTCCTTTACGTGCATGCTTCTCCTTCATGAAAGATCATAACTGAGTGCTCAGCTAAGGTACTGAAGTTACCTAGTTGGTCTCCTAAGGCTCTGTCTACAAAGATAGTAAAAAGTAATTTTCTCTGGGCTGGTTCATTTTAGAAACAATTTTTGGAGAAGTCTCATTCTTTGTTGGCTAAGCACTGAGTGTAAAGAGCAGGAAGGTCAGATAGATACCTCAGTTTTGGTAGTGCAACAGTTCCAATGTGCTGGGCTGCTTTTTATCTTCCAAAAAGGAATTCAACCATTTTATGTGTAAGGGGAAACCAAGGCCACCTACAATGTCTGTTTTCTCATCAGCTGTAGCTCTTTGATTCTGAGGTGACTACACAGAATGAAACGTGGGCTATGAAATTAGGTCATGCTAATGCACCAATGGCTTTTCTGGCTGGGAAATTCTGCATTAGCCTTCTAAGAACACCCAAGAACACCCATTATCCTGAAAGTTAATGTCTGTGGGGAGAGAGAAGTGGACTCAGTGCTGCCAGCCTGATGAAGGGTCTGGAGTACAATCTTATGAGGAGTGGCTGAGGGAACTGGAGTTGTTTAGTTTAGAGAAAACAAGGCTCAAGGGGGATCTTATCACTCTCTACAACTACCTAAAGGGAGGTTGTAGCAGGTGGGGGTTGGTCTATTCTCCCAAGTAACAAGCTATAGGACAAGAGGAAATGGCCTCAAGTTGTACCAGGGGGCATTTAGATTGGATATTAGGAAGAATTTTTTTTCTAGAAGAGTTGTCAAACCCTGGAAGAGACTGCCCAGGGACATGACGGTATCATTGTCCCTGGAAGTGTTGATATGAAACTTGTAGATGTCGTAGTTAGGGACATGGTTTAGTGGTGGACTTGGTAGTGATGGGTTAATGGCTGGACTCCATGATCTTGGAGGTCTTTTGCAACCTTGATGACTCGATGATTCTATAAATTTATCAGAAGAAGACATCTGGGTCTCCAGATGTCTTCTGTACCCAACGTGCAGTGTGTTTAGGACACCAGGACTGGGAACAAAGTCACATCCCCTGATCCTGCTGTGCTTTGGTTTTGCCAGCTGTGAAATAATATCTATTCTCTTTGCTTCGAAACTGCTGTTGACACTTCAGGAATGATGATTTGAAACAGGAGTAATTTTGTCTCCTACATAAGTGTTTCTCCCTTTGTTGACTATGTGGGAAGCCAAAAGAGACTAAATTTTCTATTTAGACATGAGATTTACTTAGTCCTAGGCCCCTTCCTGGGGTCCTGGGTTAGAAAGCAGTTATTGTTATAATAATGATAACATTATTGTCATAACATGCTCAACATGATGTTTCATTTTCCATGTGAGGTAAGTGGATACCCCTTACTATTTTTTGTTATCATTTTTTACTAATTATTTCTGTAGCCAAATGTATTTATTGCTCCATGGAACTAAGAAAGGAGAAGGGGCTTAGGTTGAAACTGCCTCTCACTCATAATCACTTTCATCCACTAAAAAGGAGGGAAAATAGCCAAGATTCTGCACTCAAAGGAGTGTTTGGTTTTGATTTTGCTGTTGTTGTTGTTGATTACTCTGTAAAGTCTTTATGGCAAATATAAAATGTCCTCACCTGTAGCCTGATACCTGGAAATCTGTACAACCTGGTCAATGACTCCGAGCTTTTTCAGGAGCTGACCCTCTTCTTTGTAATGTATGAGCTGCTGCCAGATTTTACACATGTGAGTGTTAGTGCCAGAAACAGTGAACTCCATCTGCACTTAGAGCGGGGTGCACCCTCTCAAGAATTTTTCAGAATGGGTTGCTCTTTATTTCTAAATAATCAGAAAATTTGAATCATATTGTTCAGCTGCAATTCTCATAAAGCTTTCTGAAAGCAACAGAAAAGCTCAATTTCCACATGAAAATATATTCAATTACCCACCAGAGAAGCAGAAAAATAAACAACCTTTAAACCACTGCGAGATGTAAAAACACACACTCCCTTCATTAAGAGGTGCCAAAGTATCTTTCAAGTGACCATCAGTATTTAGAGCTGAAAGCTTCCTAAGCCTTGAGGTGTTAATACACAGGCTTCCCATGACTTGAAACGTCTGGCACTTTCATTTTAAAGTAATAATTAAATTAATGTTTAAAGTAAATTTTGAAGTGACATGTTGTTATATTGCAGGACAAGCGTCAGTGTTGCAGGGAAATGAGAACATGCTGTTGCGAGCACCATTTTTCAATTCTTCCTTGTGTCAAACTTCTTTCACTCATTTAAATCACAGAGCTCAGCAGACCTCAAAACAGTTTACAAAGGAGTTACAATAAATTACACTTATCCCTGTTTCACAGAGGAGGAAACTGAGGCAAAGAGAAATGAAGCAACTTGGCAGGTTTCTGCAGCAGGGCTGATGCAGAGGCAGGCAGGATCCAGCTCCTTGGGCTCGTCGCGGGTGTCGGAGTGCATTGTGTAATGCTACGTGCAAAATGTGTATTCTCTAATTGCTGCAGACTAAATCCTAAGGAAATAATGAAATGCAGTAATCCAAACTAATTGTACACCTTACCTTCTTAAGCAATATGGGAGATACTTTGAGGCCTTCTCTTCATAGTGCAGTAAGAAAGATGTTGCAAATAGAGGATCATAGAATCATTAAGGTTGGAAAGGCCTCCAAGATCAAGTCCAACCTTAATACTACCATACCCATAAAACCATATCACATATATGTTTTGAAATAAGAAAAACTTGTTCTTTTAACCATTTGCTAGATCTTTGATCAATGTGACTTTAGGGTATTTTCCCACAAGTGTGGGGCTGGAAGTGTGCTGTGTTTTTTTTTATCTGAGGCCAAGGCTTCATACCACCCTCGATGCCATGACATTCTTGCTGACATAAGGCTGCAGGACATCAGTTGCTTTCAGCAGCACTAGTGATTTGAAAAACAACCCCAAACCTATAGTCCTGGACCAAATATATCTATCGACAGTGTAAGAAAAAACCCACAACCCTCATCTTCAGGCCCTGTCTTTATGCCATCTTTGCCCTTCAAGGGAATGAATTCTGCTCTAGCTTGTACAGATGTGTTTCACAGGGTAAAGATGTATTTAAAGGGAGGTGCATTTTTTCATGCCATGGTGAATTTGCCTCAAGGTAGCAAATTCTTCCCTCTGTTACTCCACTACAAGCTCATGTACTTTTTCTGGGGCAGGGAATGTCTTTCTATGCAGCACATGTAAAGGGCTGGGTGCAGTGCGGTTCTGGGCCATGGTTTGGGGCTCCTAGGCACTACCACATGCTGCATAATTAATATTAGTAATGAATAATAATAATAATAACAGCTATAATAATAATAATGATGGCTGGATAGGAGGGAACCCCATAACCTTGCCCTTGGGTGCCTGAGTAGGAAACACAAGCCAAGGCAATTCAAGAGAGACACCAACAACAAGAGTTAGTTACAGCAGCCCTGGCAGCTGGCTTTCCTAATAAGCATTTTAAATGTGGCTGGGAGGGAGAGGCAGTGCACAGCAATTTCACATTACTAGGCTCTATGTACAGGGCAGTGTACCATCACCGATGGAGTCATTTCAGTCTCGACTGAAAAAACCAGTGGGAATTACTGCTCCGGAACATTTTTCATTGAAGGGAGAGCAGCCCCAGGAGCAACTTCTGAGAGTGGCACTGGGGTGTAAAATGAATTGCAAACAACTCTTGCTTTTATGTCTTCTATACAAATGCTTGAGTGATGAGACTCAAGCTATTATGGAAGGTTGCTTCGTGGTGCCAGCCAGTTGGATATCACTGGGGCGATTAGCAGCTCTGCCTGTCACCTCTTTATTCAATGAGGTCCACTTTGACTCTGGCACTGACCCTTAATTTGTTGAAAGATGCTTCCTGAGGAGGTGCTGAGCATCCCCACTTTCCAGTGATGACAGCACTTCTCTGAAATGAGCATCCCCTTGAGAAATGATAACAAATGAATGATCGGAGTTTGTATTTTTTGCTCCACTGTTATTATTGCTATTCTGCCTTCATACTTAGACTTGTAGTGGTTTCAGGAGGCTGTTCGATACCTGGAGAGGAGGAAATGGCCTTTATGTCACTCTTTCAGCATGGTGATCCTGGTGCAGAAAAGCTTTTTCATAGCTCAACCTGTCCTTCCATCCACAAACCAAAGCCCAGGGCATAACACTGGCAGTTTAGCACATATTTGAGTCTTTTGGTAAAGAAGAACACTCAGAAAGAAAAAAGGGTTTGGCCTTATGTCCCAGTGACAATGTTTCTTACAGTTTCTATTTAACCTGACATTTATTACCTCTCCCGGGAAGACCCTTGAACAGCGGCAGCAAGACAATTGTCAGAGTAAGCAAATATTGTATGGATAAAGGGCTTCAGCATGCCAAGCCAAATCCTTCCCAATTCCAGTCTACTGTAAACTCAAAGAAACTCCCTTGACTTCGGTGACTTTATTGTGAATGCAAAGCCCAGCTCTTCAGGGCCCTTCCCAGTCATTCCTGGAAGGGTCAATCTCTGCTCTGAAATCCACCACGCCCTTGCTCTTGCCAGCAACCCAGCTCTTAGGTCACAGCCGTTAACCTACTGCCAGTGCCTTTCAATTAGTTTTTGTGCCCCTGCTCCTCTCTCATGGAAGGCTTTTCCTGAACTTCACTCCTCTGATGTTTAGAAATCTTCAAATTTCCAGCCTTACGGCCAGTTTGTTCTTGTGCCAACATTGTCCTTTTGCTTAAATAGCTCATTTCCCTCTGCGGCGCTTGCCCACCTTCCCCTCCCTGCTATGTATTTATAGAGAGCAATCATATTCCCCGCTAACCAGTGCATGCTCAGCGCCTTCCAGTATAGGTCCCTGGCATCTCTCTTATAGACACGGCTTAAAGTGCTTCCTCTGTCTCTGAATGCAAATAGAGTTCCCACCCTGTTCCAAACATGGTGCTTGCACACGTTGGATCTGGTCCAAACGGCCTCAGGATTGCCTATATACTTAATTTAAATGGCAACAAAAATAAATCTCAACCCGAGCAGCCTCATGGGACGGGCTCTTTGCAAACAATGGAGATCCGTGCCCTTCTCTCGGTTCCCTCTGCCTGAGAAAAAAGGGCAACTCGAAGTTGCTGAGGCTGAATTCTCTTCTCGCCTCACTGGTGCTCTCCCCCTGCCCCGCTCCCGGGGTCTCACTGGGGAGGGAAGCCCCTGCAGTGGTGCTGATAGGACCAGAGTTGTCTGGCTGCCAGGGTGAATCAGAACGGCTCTGCCTCTAACATCCCACCGCCTGTTAATTAATGCATTAATGAATTGCCTTCTAATTCCTATAATCATCCTTATTTTTGGGGGTGAACAGCCTTTCAAGGTTGCACGTCTTGCCCAAGGCCACGCAAGGAGTTAGTGGCAGAGCCAAGAAAGAAACCCATGTGCCCTGACTCCCGGGCTGGGCTGTGCTCACCAGGCAATGAAGTGGCTGGGCCAAATTGCTCTCCTTTTGGTAAAACATCCTACGCACCATTTCCTTCGCTCCAGCAAATTGCGCTCGGTGCGACGAACCACCTTTTTTTTTTTTTGCCTTACAGCAAGACTGCAGCAAAGCGTGTAACAAACTGAGATTTGAAGCTGCCTTCAGCAGTTCCTAATCTCTGCAAACGTTATACTCTTTGTGGTAAGGAGCTTGGGAAGCTCTCCCTGCCTCCTTTGTGAAGGCAGATACGTGGAACTGGCAGGGTATTGTTTTCACTTCTGAGTCAAGCTCGCCTTCTGTACGCAGATAAAACTTTCTTCAAAGTCAAGAAGAGTTTTGCTGAAGTGCATTAGCCCAATTTGTTTTTAACTTATATGTTACCTCACTGACATAAACAAGTACAAACTAGTGCTAATGCTATAGGCAGCCAGTGCAGCTACTGCAGGGGGAACTGGTTTGTGATCTGTTACTGTGTTGATGGGAAAACTGTTCAGTTCTGATGATTAAATATCTGTTTTTTCTTCAATTAATAAGAAACTGTTTTTTTTTTCCTAGTTGTTCACACTGATGCTTATTTTTGCACATCTAAGTTAAAAATAACCTCCCATAACTGCATGGGTACTCATGAATGGGATTGTCTTCAGTATGTTTGATGTTATCGTTATTATTTATTGTTATTTCACTATCACTACTATTCAGAGTTCATCAAAGAGGTAATATTTCAAGACAAATTAGGAAGAATTTGTACTGACCAAAACCATCCTAGAGCTGTTTCATCACCTTAAATTGACTCACCTTGAGATGGTTTCATGGAATATTTATATAAAGTGACAATTACCTTCTTTTCAATTTCCTGTGTAGTTGTCATTCACCAGCACAGACCATCAAACGAGAATCTAACTAGCAAAAATATGCATGTAGTTTATTATATGGATTCATTCTTCCAACACATTGATGCTTCCTGTGAGAGGTGGAGGACTCTCAATTTACATGTATGGTTATGGCTTTTGGGTGGGAAATTTTCAGCAGAAAAAAGAACGTTTTTGGAAATAACCTGTATATTTTAATATTTTCTTTTTTATTTCTTTTAAAATATGAAACAATCTGGAGTGGCACCAGCATTACTGAGGGGCTTCACTGTTTTCTGCTTAGGACTAAAATTGAAAGTGGTCTCAATGTTGTATTAAAGTTTCTATGATACACCAAAGTTCAACCCTGTTCTTCTCTGCATTGCAGGAGTGAGACTTCGAATGTCTTGTATTCAAGGGAAAAAACAGAACCATAAAGTCCCACCTCCCAAACACAGAACTTTAAATCACTCCAAGATCTGCTCAGCCTGCAGCTTCCCACCCAGAGGACAACCAGACTGGGGTGATGTGCTGAAAAGTGCTGTTCTCACTGCTTATGCTCCTGCGTGAGAGAAGGCATAAGAGGACTGTTGGGGATTTATGGAGAAGAGTCCATGGAAGTCCTAAAGAAAGAGATCAGAGGAGGAGGCAGAAGGGAGGCTCCTGCCTGGTGGTATGAAGATTGCTGATTCAGGGCTGCAGCCCTTGCAGGAGTTGGTGTGCTCTGCGGTGCGAAGGGAGCCAAGCCACTTATGCAATATTAATATTAATAACTGCTTTGCACTTCTATAGTGCCTTTCATCCGAGGATTTCAAAGCGCTTTACAAACATTAATTAATTAAGGCCCATAACACCCTGTGAGGTAATGCAAGTAGATATTACAGCTCATGCAGAGGCCAGAATTGCCAGCATTACAGGTATAATCCTCTAGCAAGAGTTAACTTATTCTTGAGCAAGCTTTCTTACTTATAGGCATAAACAGGCTTCCCTTTAACACTGAGCGTGTCTCTTTTTTTTTTTCTTCTTCCCCTTGATCCGTCAGTCTTCACACAAGCAAAACTCCCACTAAGAGGCAGCCAAATGAGGTGAATGAGCAGTACTTCCATCTCCCAGCTCACTGCTTCCTCTTTGATCGTCTGATAAAATTGTAGGATATCGAGAGGCTGCAGAGTTGTGTCACATATTAGTGTCCTGCTTCTGTGGGGTTTCCCTGTTCTAAATATACTTTGCACCAGGGAGATTAAAAAAGGAAGTGAACTAAAATATGTTTTATGGCACCTGCTTATCAGATGACCTCCAAACAACCTGCAGACATTAGCTAATGTAGCCCTCATCCCAGCTGGTCATAAATGTCTTTAGTGCCATTTTAGCCAGGGCTTTTTTAACCATTCCCAGCTTCTGTATCTCAGGTCTGAGGTTGGAGCTGGTGAGGAAAAGGTGACCTGTTAAATCTGCTGCCCTGCTCATTGCAGACCCTCATTTAACTCCAATCTTGCATTTTGTCAGTTCAGCATTTGCACCCATCCCGTTTTCAGCTTGACTTTCCTTCCATGGGAAGCTATGGGATGCTTTGCCATCCATTCCTGCCCACTCTACGTGGCACCTGAGTCAGGGCCAGTCTGATTAAGGTCCATGCCAGCCAGCTCTGAGTGCACTCACAAAAGGCTCCTGTCCCAAAACCCAGTGTCGAGCACACACTGAGACCTGGGTTGACATTGTTGCCCACGCTGAGTCATGTCGTGCATTTAAATATGCTGGTATGTGTCCCTTGGTCCATCCTGGCAGGAGCAGACCTGTCCAAGGGGAAGCCAGGTAGTTGGAAAAGCCACATTTGGGCTCTTATATTCCAGCACTCACAGGTCCAGGCAGAAAATTGCCGTTCATTGTACATGCAAGAAATACCCATTTTTCTGCCATTAGTGCATCTCCCACCATCTCCCCTCTCCGTTATGGCACTGGATGCTTCATGAATGGAGCTGGCCTCTCCTGCTCCAAGCTCTGCATGCAAGGGAAGCATTGTGTCTATCCTGCCTGACCGTTTTGGTAACCACCCTCTACAGCCAGAGAAGAGCAAAGGGACCTTGGGGGGAATTAGTCCAGAGCACAACTTCTCCAGGATTTGCCCATTCAGTTGCTTTCTGAAACTGCACAGACATTAGCTAATTAATGTGGTGAGTTCATTAAACCAATTAATTGCATTTCTTTCTGTGAGTGGGCTGGGCCTATCAGTCATCTTCATAGACAGCCGTTTAGGGCGTTAAAAATATTCTCTTCATCAAATTAAACTTTATTAAATAATAACTCCTTCCAAATCCTAGGCTAGGAATGAACAACGTCACTCTAACCACAAGAGCTGTTTATTGTGCATAAACTTCTTTTACTGCCCTGCCAGCTGTGATAAAACCAATTCAGATGCACATTCTCAGTACAGTAAGCACTTTCTCCCCTTTCGTAGTCTTACATTAACCCAAAAACTCCAACGTTTTGTGCAGAACTCCACTGAAATCAATGGGAATTTTGTGTGTGCAAAGAATGCAAGGTTGGGAAGTTATACCTCCGCATGTTGGCCAGTAAAGGCATTGTGCTTGCCACAAGGGGCTTTTTGGCAGGCGAGAGACTGTTTTGCATTTTTCAAAGACAAGCAGAACTAAAGAAAGAATTAAATGCGAGAAAAAAAAAAAATTAAAAAAATTGTCTTTTGCCTGATTTTTATTCTGCTTAATTCTACAGTGAATCTGAAAATACCTCTTTTAATTTTAAAAGATCTTTAAGATTTATGTTTCAATAGAACCCTTTTTAAAGTTCAAAATATATCTTCCTTTATCTTATAGAACTTCTCAGAACTCATGGGTTTATCTGTTAAAAGACATCTTTAGCAAGACTTATTTCCCCCCTCAATATTTTTTAGACAGAATTAAAAGGTGATAAAAAAATAAAATTACATTTTCTCAAATAATTAAGTAAAAATATTTTGGTTTTAGATTTTAATATCTAAATTTCTGTTTTCTTGGTCTAATTAAAGGAAATGTCTTAGGGATCTTTTTTTTTTTTTTTTTGCTAAAGGCACCCCAGGGAGTTTCTGTTTTAAGATATTTTGAACACCATGCAGTGAGCATCAGGTCTGCTGCTTGGCACTCAAAAATCGTCACATTTTAATAGTTCTCTTTTGTAATTTCATCCTTGAAGATCTTGATTTTACTTTATGGCTCCCTAGGAGCAAGTAAAAGCAGCATTTCCAAAGCTTTAGTAAGAAGAAAGGACACAAGTGTCTAAGTGCCACTGCAAGTGTCTACACCCATAGCCTGGATCTTCAGTCCCTGCTCGGCGACCACCCCTTTTATGTGATCTTAAGTTGTGGATACCCCATCCCTGGAAGTGTTCAAGGCCAGATTACAGGGGACCCTGAACAACCTGATCTAGTGGAAGGTGGTTCTGCCCATGGCAGGGGGGTTGGAGCTGGATTATCTTTTAGATCCCTTCCAACCCAAAACCTTCCATGATTCCATGGTTCTATGATTCTATGATGTTTGATGCTCAGAAAGTCCAAGAACAGGTCTCAGTGGCCTTTGTGTTACCATACATGGGGCTAAGGAAGGAGGGACCTACAGCATCCTCTTTAGTTCAGGAAGGACAAAACCCTTTACCTACTTCATGGGTGGTTGCTCCAACTACTTGGCAGCCATCTAACACCGCACTCACCTCCATATGGGCTCACCTATTGAAAAAAAATCCCGAGATTTGGCTTCTTTTAGCCTTTGGAAGCACTTAGGTGAAGAAATTTATTGGAAAATTGTCTGCCCTTCCTCACAGCCCTTTGTTTTTCACATTTCTGTGGGAAGGCTTAAAGCTGCTCAACAAGTCAGTTTTTTTGGCTGATCCATGTTCAGCCAAAAGTGTTTCACTTTCATAATAAGTAGCCAAACTCCAGGTTTAGGATTTCTTTCACGGTCCCAAGCACCTAAAATGCAGGCATTGCAACACCTACCTTGTACATACCTAAGTCCTTTCATTAGGTCTAGCTCTTAGTTTCATGGCTCTTTCAGACACATCTGCCTTAGATGGAAAAGATCTGCCTTACTGCATCTAGGATGTTTATGTCGAAACTTGATAACACAAAGATCCTGCTTCCCAGCTTCTTCAACTCATCATTCCTTTTATTAATTAAATTAGAGCAATTTATATCAAACACGCTAAGAGTAAATTGGAGACTCTTGGAACAACTCCAACCAATTAGAATGATAGTTAAAAATAAATTCATATCTAAAAGAGAAAGAAACCTGAAAGACCACAGCAGGCCACAAAACACTGTAAGAACTTGAAAATAAAGCTGCAGGGAAAAAAAATCAATTGCATTGTGGCCAATATTAATCTCCCATCAATAAATACCATATCTTTCACTGCTTATGGTAATTGCCCTAGTGATTCCCCTTAAAGTGGTTCTTGAGTACTTAGAGGGCCCATTGATAGCATCTTATCAGGTCTCAAAGCAATGGTGTGAAAGCACAAATAGGAACTGTGGCCTAGGCTGAGAAAAAATGTGGTCTTTAAAATGTGCTGATTTGACAAAAGGTTGTTGTTTGTCACAGACATTAGTTTTTATCTGCTTAGTGGATAATTCTTCCAGAGGGGACTATCCACTGTCTCTCTGACACTGCTGCTCAGCTTGACACGAGGCGGATTTTCCAGTAAATATTGAAGTGAAATAGGTCCAAACTTCTTGAAACGGACATTTTTTTGGAATCATGGTCTGGATGCTTCGGGATGGCGTGTGACTTTTCATGGGTTCCTGCCTGAGGGCTGCTGCTTTCTTCAGCCTGAAAAATGACAGAAGGACTTCATGCTACTGTGAAAATGTTGACGTAAAAATGGTTGTCACACCAAAGGGAAGTGGGCTTGGTGGGTTTTTTTCTTTTGGAAAGTGTTTTGAGTCAGAATTAACATCCATGAAAGCTGATTGCTGACCTTAATTGACTCTTGGGAAGCAGGCACAATGTCACATTTGTTGTGTTCAAAATGGCATTCACAATCTCCATTTGTTATCAGGCCCATCAACTTTCATGGATTTTAAGAATTATCCAGCTGATTCTCTCCTCATACTTCTTTTGCAGACAAGGTCTATATATTTCATAAAATATATAGGCCAGATCCTGCAGAAAATACCAAAGTGGCCATCAGTGTGGAGGGTGCTGTTTGGGTCTAGACATTTTGCACGTTTTCACAACTGAGGAATCATTTCACATGCACATTTTGCCAGTTGCTGGATGACCCTTGCTATTTATTCTTAAACTGCCCATATGGTATGTGGCAGGAAGGATTTGCCAAATACAAAAAGATTTCTGGGACTCTGTTCAAGTCATACCATAGAAAGTCAGGCAGCAGAAGAGGTGCACATAGGTATTTTCAGACAACATCCTTCAACTGGGCATATTGAGCATGATCTTGTGACTATTATACTTATGTGCTGCTCTTCCTGAAGTCCATACACAGAGTTTGGTGTCCTTGTGTTCACTCACCGGTGAGTGTTATATTTTGCTTATTATTTAGATTTCCTTAGGCTTAAATGGCATTTTCTAGATTTTACAGAAATGTTCCAGAATTTATCCCTTCCAAGGTGGCAAGTGCTATTTGAAATTAAACTAAAAGACATCTCTTTGATGTTACTTTTCATTCTAAACTTAGCCATCGCATGCCAAAGCCCCACTTTTGATTGAATACAGCTTTCTTCGTTTTTGTAAGTATTTTTTTTTAAAGTAAAGATCTCATTAAAAATTAAATTTTCATTCCCCTGTAATGTATCAGCAAGATTACAGAACTCTGATTTACTGTTAGGATCGGAAATTAACTTCAAAAGACAAGAAATGGAAAGTGGTGGCTTATTCTCCCATGGCATATTTCAGCAGTAAGAGAGAGTGATATAGTGATATCAGAAATGTATTTTTCTCTCAAATGAAGAAAACTATATCAATTCATTTCACACCTACATATTTACTTGCATTTCAGGACACTTTTCTACCCTAAGTAAATATCTGGGATAAGTAAAAAGCTGCTATCGCTGCTGTAAAAAATTCTGGCAGATAAGAAGTTTCACTTTTCTGATCCATCCACTGCCAGGCATTATGCCCTATTATATATTTTTAAGCTAAATTAAGCAAAGTATTGAGTGTTCTGGCTTGCATCCAGCTACACATTTAAACCCACTCTTGACTACAAGCAGGAGTGGTCCCACTGAACCTGGTTATATGCAATAAAGGAACTATGCATTGAATTGCCCAACTGGGTCTGAGCCAGGGTGCAGAACATTTTGAGGATCCAGGCCATCCCACAGTCATCTCAATGGTTTCTGAGTATCTGCCTTAAGTCATTAAATTTTTTGAAATGGCATCTCTGTTGTGGTATGTTATCCCTCCTTCCTTCATAAAAACCTTTATTGAAGTTTCAACTCTGTCCTTAAGGCCTGATCCAGACCAGGATAGGAGGCACTACATTCACAGAAGTTCTCGGAGCTGGCTGAAGTCATCCATGTGGGTTGAGGTATCTTGCTGGAAGAGGTTCTACGCTTACTCTGCTTGTTTTCAGCTCTGTGAACTTTTTTGAAGGGGTGACCTGGAAAAGAAAGCTCACAGTCCTGAGCAATTCATCACCAGAGAAAGTTTGGTCATTTGCAGAAGGTGCTAATACAAGACTTTAAGCAGAGAATTTAATGCTTATTCGAAATGGGAAAACTCATGGCAATACCTAACTCTTGGGCCCATGTGCCCAGAATGAACCCCCAACTCAATGTTAGGAACTCATGTCAGTATGTGAAGAACATTTAGTATCTTGGAATACTTCCAAACCCCCACACTGAGCTGTAAATGGTCAAGAAAGAAAACACAAAGTGGAAGTGCCCAAATCAGTGCTTCAGGGAGGTATGGCTGGGACAGGTAGGTCTCAGGCTTCACCTGAGCAGGTCTTCAAAGAGCTGAGCAAAGTCAGCTTTGTTTTGCTCCCTTCAAAAAACACAGTCACCAAAGGAAAAGGAGGAGCCTCTCACCATTTATGTTGTAGTTCAGTGGTTAAAACCACTTGCCCAAGAAAAGCAAGACAAGTTTTGGGTTTGCCTCTGCCTGGGAGGTTCAAACCTACGTTTCCCAATTGCCATGGGAGTACCCCAACCACAAGACTGCAGGTGACGCTGGGTGGAGAAAGCATTTCTGCATTCCTTGGTCAAGCTGTGGGACTGTGCAGGAAAGATGAAGAGATTCCCATGACCATTTGTGAGGAGAAAGAGATGCTGGGCTTCTGAGGCATTTCTCCTTTTCTTTCAGGCTTATGTCTGTTTATTTAGACACAGCATGAGATTTGGATTTGGGAAGGGGAATGGCGGTTTTAGGACTGAGTTAGGCAGATATTTAATGAATAAAGTGTTTTCTCCTAGAGATTATACCCTCTATATCCTTCAAATCTCAGTCCATAGCTCTGTAGTGCAAAATACTCATGCAGTAAAAAAAGTGGAAACTGAAACTTAACACATTCCTCTTTTTAATCCCTAGGACATGCACATATGCTCTGCTTGAAATTCACCTTGGTGTATCATGGCTTTTTCATTTCTTTCTCTCTACTCATCAGCATAGTTTGAAAGAGGAAACAAATACTTTCTCCTCCCCATGCCCTGAATCTCACCCTCACCCAATAACTCAGAGTTTAGGATGGTTTCATGGGAAATGGGAACTCTGAACCCCTGGGGCTGAGGAGGGCCCGGGACCCACTGTCCCATTTCCCAAGTGAGCACTTTAATCCTGAGGTTATTACAGAAGTGGAGGGCACTGGCACTTCTGCCTCCTCCTCTGCCAGCTGCATTTAAAAGAAGAAAGCAGCTATGACTGCATTCTTGAAGGGTGTGATCTTGTGAGTGAGAGGTGGGTGTGTTCCCAGCATACCTCCAGGATTGGGTCCCTCAGGGGACTCCGGTGCCACCCTGCCTTGCCATGCTGGATCACAGTGGGGCTGCCCAAGCCAAGCCAGGAGGGACCTGATGAGCCGAGGCACCTCCAGGGTGAGACGGTGGAAGGAGGGGCATTTTTTCAATGTTGAAATTTCCCAAAGTCTTTTCTGTCAGGTGTCATCAGGAAGCATTGAGGTCCTTCACGAAGGGCAGCATCCATGAAGCCCCTTGATGGACAGCACCAGCAAGGTTTTAGTCCCACCCAGTACCAGAATCCCCCTCCAGAATATGCTCTTCTCTTCACAAACCATAGAGAGAAACTACAGAGATGCCTTAATTCAGGGCCATGATCATTTAAAAGGACATGTGGTTGAAACTTCATGATCTTTAAGATCTCTTCCAACCCAAACCATTCTATATTCTTGGACTTAAGTACATGGGCCTAAACATTGGACTTAAGTATGTGCTTAAGTGATGTATAGTGGTACAGCAGGTAGGCTAAAGGCAGGTTACTGGGAGTTGCCTCTCAGTGGACTGGTCATTAGATTCTTTCCCTCTGTTACTTCCTATGAAACAAAAACATTTTAGTAAAATGTGTGTGTGCTAAAGCAACATGGGACACTAATCTGGAAAACAGGGCCATGTCTCCACTGAGATCATATAGGATCCTTTTTGTCTCACCTAACGCGATTTCCCAGTTTACAAGATGGAAATAGCTTTCCTGTGACTGAAGGCGTCTTTCACACACTGTTTCTTTAAATTATCATTTGCAATCCCTCAAAGAGAAAGAGGCAAAGGAAACTGGGTGGGAATTAGTTGCTCCTTCACGTACATTGCACTAGTTACTGTGTGGGAGGATCATTATTTCTAATGATGATGGATGGTTCCTTTATGAAAGGGTTTCTAGCCTCTGTTGTTCCCCAAGTTGGAGCAAGAAAGGGTTACTATTTTAATGAGAGGAGCTGAAATACAATTTATTGAGAGGGATGAAAAAGAAGAACCATAAAAGCTGAATCAAAACAAATGGAATGCTTTACCTGATCACTTTTATGGCGTGGCTGCTTTCATAACATGTACATGCACACACACACACACACGCACACACACTGCCACCGAGCTTCGACTTCAGCTGTTTTGTGCAACCTCTTTTTTCCCTCCTATCTTCAGAAGACAGTTTCCTCCAAGTAAATATTTCCAACCCGTATTTTTACTCAAAACACAAAGAAGGAAAAATGTGACAAAAGCTTATGTGCTGAAAATTTGTTCCTCTTTTTTAATAGCCCCCGATAGACACCATCTCTATTGCTTAACAACAGAAACCCAACACCTTATCATACCTATATGCCACCATTATTTGGGGAACTGAGGGTGCTACCCAAAACAATGGCAAAAAATGTGCTAAACAGGGACCCTCGGACAAACACAGAATAAAAGAATCAGTTTATTCCAATCCATACTCAGCTGATTAAACTGAAGAGTTGTCATGAAGATAGATAGATAAATAGATTGATCATATCTATTTTTTTTTAATAATTGCAGCCTTCAAACTTAACGTATTTTGACAGTAGAGTATATTAAAATCCATTAAAACAGCTGTTTTGCTGTAGGGAATATTACTTGTGGGTTGAATGCAGAGATATGTGTAGGTATTTATTCAGTAATCAATCATAGAAAGAAAAGACCTCGAATTTCAGTTGGAAGTTTTTATTTTTATCCTTTTCCTTACTACTGGTCTTTAAACCTGCTCTGAGGAAAGCTATACATGCCCGACTGGTGCTCATCAAAAGCAAGCAATCACAGCTAAATCAGCATGCAAAATGCCACTCAACCTTGGGCCTTTATTAAAATTTGCTGGGACTCAATTTGAGATAGCGATCGTTCTTATTAAAAAGCAAAATGTAAGATAGTTTTTTTATATAAATCTCTGGATGGAATGGAATTGTTAATCAGCATAGGCTGATGTGATTTCTCTGTTGCAAATCCTGCCGAGGGCTCAGAAGTGGCACATTACCATAATTCCTAGGCTAGAGCTGGCAGCTTGAAAAAGACCTGCAAGAATCTTTAAAATGCTTAAGCAAAGCTGTAAGTCACAGCAAACAACACACACTGGGGATGGTTACCACAGGTTCGTCGTGTTATATAACAAAGTTTCTTCCTTCGGTCTGTTTGCTCTCACCGCAATTTGCTGTTTTGGTGGGTAATTGTTTACATTTTCTCAAGAAAAAGGGCAAACAAAAACAAAATCCTAAATCTAACCAAAGCTCTGTTATTTCCCTTAAAACCCAACCTATTTTTATATACAAACCCCTCTGCTATGTTATGAATTTGATATGGGGCATCACTTGACTAAGTACATATACAAGTATATATTTTTACCTTTAAACAAGCACCAATGGTTTCAGGACCAGTTTAGCACCTTTCTGTTCCCCCAGTCCTTTCCTGCTCTTATGCTGGTGCATTTCAGCCCCCAAGTATCTGCAGGTTAGTGGTAAACAGATCCTTATGACTATTTTGTATATTAATTTTAAAATACTGTTGAGCTATTTGTTATCACAGGCACTAATAAAATTGAACTCCTATTATTGCTGATAAGAAATGCTAAGTAACACAAATGACAATTATTTTGTATGATGGAAAACGATGCCAATCACTGCAGATAGAAAACTCCTCAGCTGAACTCTGCATGACCAGTCTGATTATGTTTTATCTTTAATATTATTATAGCATTCAAAGTCTGCTCTCTTGGCTATGTTAGACACTGCACAAATGTACAACAAAGAGGAACAGTTTTTCTACATATGTTTTATTCCATCTGTAAATATAAACAGCCAGGGATAATAATGAGTAAAGCATGGCCCATACAAATGTCATGGTAGCTCACTGGCAATGTATTCTGGAGGCTATGGCATCAATAAGGAGCATTTTCATTGACTCGGATGCTTTTGGCTCAGGATCCAAGACAGACGGTTGGCTGCTTTCTTCTGGTCTTTAATCAGGAATGCACAAGAGGGAAAAGAAACAAAGAACCTTTTAATGAGGTACTTCTACCTTAATATTGCTGGTTCAAATCTTGTCCAGGTCAGCAGTGGACAAAATTAATTTTTTTTAAAATTTTTTTTTTTAGTTTCGGTTAGGGGTCTGGAAAATAAAGATGCTACTCATGGTCCAGTTCTCATGAGAGATGTGTCCACCAAAGAAAAGTATCTCCCTCCAGGACTTTGTTGAGGTGTTCTGTATTCAGACACTGAAAACTCACTTCACAAAGTGTGAGCTACCTACCTGTTGACCTACGGAGCAGCCTTTGCAAACTGATGCATATGGAAAGAGAAACTCGTTCTGATGTTGATTCTTCCGTACCTGCCTTGCAGATTGTGAGAACAAATCGGTCACAGATTGCTGCCTGATAGTCATGAGCAAATTTTAATTCCAACATGCAGGCACTCCCTTTGGAAGGGAAAGACAGGCTCAATCGCACATGGAGAGACAGAATTGCAACCTTGCAAAAATCAGAGACTTTGTTTTGAGAGCCAAACAAAATTGAATGTGTTCCCCCCCACACACATACATACACTATCATCAAATATTATCAATTTAATTGCTCTGCTCCTGCAGCTGTGAGCACAATATATCAGCTTGGCTGGAATGGAAGTCGTAGTTCTGTAAGACACGTTCAAAAATAAAATATTGAGCTAAATTCTCAGCTAATGAGAATCAGCATAGTTCCACTAACCTCAGATAAGCTACTGAGCAAGTAGGAATCGTTCGAGTTCCTCCGACTTAGTTGGAATGCCATCACTAGATTCAGCAGAGGAATATAAATTTACTCCAAGAATTTGTGTTTCCGTGCCTTTTTGGGGATCTGATATATCCAGTGCTTGGAACGAACCAGCACGATGTGATATAGCCCGGCAGATCTCCTCCGAACATCAGCGGCTCTGCCGTGTAGCTGTGCCTGGGAACTCATTATCACGGGATGCTGTCGATGCTTAAAATCTACATGGTTTAAGAGGGCCACTGGAGAAGTTAATGGAAGAGAAAGCTATTTAAAGATGTTAAATACAGGGACATGATCTCTGGCTCAGAAAACTCTCCATCTGCAAATTTCTGGCATATTTGGGAAGTACCATCATGTGCCTGCACTTTTCCTCTGTTCTTTGCGTGTTTGCTTTCAGCCCTTTTTAAAACAGGATCCTAAGTTGAGATGACCTTTGTCCTGGACAGATACTGCTGATTTTAAGTTCCCAAAAAATGGATTATAAATCAGAACTTTTTTATTTCCTGTCAGGGATTTTGCCTCTTCTCCCTCTCTAACACACAGTTTCCCATTTATTTTGAAGATATAAATGGAGAGAGACAGTTAAGACAATAAATAGAAGATCAGAAATTTCACATAAGCATTTTCAGCTACCCTATGAAATCTTTATCCTGGGTAAATTTCCCACTCCATACAATACTATCAGCTCACAGAGCTGTAGTAATGGCAATTTTATGAATTAAGTAGAACCTTTTTTCTGATCACTAAAGAAGTCTAAATTGTCTATAACTATGATATAGCTGTGAACACATATATATGTATATATATATAGATATATACTTATTTGTATACATATTACAAGAAAAATGAATTCTTTTATTTATCTCAGAGGTAGTAATTTGTGCCTGCACAAAGGAGATGAAAATAATAACACCTTTCCCTTGTTTTGCTGGGCTATTATTCATTTTTTTAGGTGCAAAGTCACAGAGAATTGGGTCCTTTGCATTTAATTCTGTGTTTCCCAACTATTATTGCCATGTGACCTATATGAGTGAAAGTTTAGCATTCTTGAAGGGTTATGTAAATGTATACGTTAGTGAATAAACAGATGGTTTTTAATGAAAAACATCTTTTCATGATCTGTGTCACACTGATTTGATTCTTCATTTATAGTATCAGATCTTTGATGTAATGGAAAAATGCATAGAGCTGAGTTTACACAGTCCAAATTTAAGTGGATATCCTCTAGAAAGGTAGGAAAATTTACACTGCATCAACTAGTGGTAGGTGAACTAGCATAGCCAATTTTTTATTGTTAGTGCTTGAGAACAAAAAGATGCAGATTCTGATTCAGGGATCTTTGACTGCCCAGTAGATCTATTTTCTGGGCATCAGAAATGCCCAGACAGATCTGGGAAAACAGCCTCATTTTTCAATTTGAAACAGCAATTAGATTGGAAGAGATAGAAATTAACTCTCAGGAAAAAAAAAAAAGGAAAGAAGCAAAAAACAAAGCCAAAGGAAAAACCCGAAAAACCTACAACCTAAAAACTTAAAGGGATATTTTGTTTATTTCCATTCGCATCAAGTCAAAATGGAACAGGGGTTTAGATGCCTGTGCTGCATTTATTTATTTTTTTGAATGACTGGATTTTTTAGAATCAGGTTACGCAGCTGGACTTCACATTGCATTTGCTGCGGCTGCTTCATCAGAAATGCTGGTAGTATTTGTCAGCCTGGAAGTGTCTTGAGGCTGCTTCTGAGAGATACAAGGAGGCAACTGATAAGGAGAGCATCAGAAGGGCAGTTAATTGCCTCCAGTCTCTCGGTGCCGGGGAATATTTAAAATCTATGGGATTAAAGGCAGATTAAAAACTGTGGAAGCAGGAGCCCAATAGCGCTGAAAGATCATAATCAGCAAGGGTAATGGCAGAGCAAAAATGAATGTGGCAAATAAAATGACAGATAGGAAATTCAGATCCGCTTCTAATGCTCGAAGTTCCATCTTGTAAGCACAATTCATCTACGTGTAAATCATTTTTTGGCTTCAAGCTTATCAGCCAATCGGTGAATTAAAAATGCTCTTTCCTAGGAGGATTAAAGAGGTTGATTGAAGTCAGTGTGAAAACTGGCTAATAAGTCTGGAAATGTCAGGAGGGTGCTTCATAGGAACTCAGTGTACTTTTTCTATCAGTGCTATGAAACAGGAAGTTTGAAAAGCTCTGTAGTTCTGTTACTTTGAGAAACGCTTTTGTGTTGGGTTTTTTTCCCCCTCTCTCCTGTGTGTCAGAGTGTCATGCAGAAATATTTTAATTTGCAAGATGAATGGCGATAGATGCAAATGTTGAAAAATGAGATTGAGAGAATTTGCTAAAATATGCAGAGGAGTAAGAGAAATTTCATTTCAGAAAGTACAGTTAATGCATATCACGGCCATGGGAAGTTCTAGGTTCCTGGCCATGAACTGCTTAGACATGTCCCACCTTGGAAAGGATGTTTAAACTTTACTCCTTTTCCATGCCTAAAATTCTAGCGTAGGTGGTGAGGCCAGGGATTGTGTTAAGGCAGTCTCTCTGCTAAACCTGAGCTGCCAGGGCACCTCCAGACACCACAAATTGACACCAAAAATTGAACAAGGTTTTCAGAGCTTTACCTACAAGAACTGTGCTCTTAGTGTTTCTACAGCCAACATTTCTGTCTGTGATGCCCACACTGGTAAGTGCAAATATAAGTACGTGAGTATATTTAGAGATTTAGACAGCAGTTGTCTGAAATGATTCCTCACATTGGTTTGTGGACTAATACTCTTTCTTTGTTTCAGCCCCAAATCACAAAGGAGTTCAAAAATGCCCTCAAACAAGAGAATTTTCTGGAGGGAAAGTTGCTACCTCGGCACCTGGGTATACCAGTTTCTCTCCTCCTGGGCTCACATCAGAAAGAAGTGGAGGGATGTGTTCGTGGGAGAACCCAGTGATCAATCCTATCTTTCAATAGCATGGGGAGAATTAGCCCTTGGGGTTGTTAGAGCCATGAAAAGCAGTGAATGAATGAGGATGCAGATGAGGTAAGAAAGGAATTGATTATTCAAGTCTCAAGGACTGAGACTAAGAATTCTCCAGCTCACTCTCACCTCCTGCTCTGGCACAGTTAAGCTGGTGTTCTGCACAAAAGCAATGCAGCAAGGTCCTTTCTCACCTACCTCATGAGCCAAATATGGGTGGTAGGCCTAGTCTGTCAATGGAGGGTTACTGGGAGCCCCATGTTTTGGCAGCAGCTTTTGGCTGGGATCCTATGTTTTGCCCCAGGTACATGACCCACTTCATGGTCTCAGCAGAACCATATGTCCCCAGCATGTCCTTTCTCTCTCCCCTGTGCGATTCCAGGGAATATAGACTTACACAGGATTTAAAGGAAAAAAAAAAGATAACTTCCTGGGGGGAAATCTTGCTTATGGTTGAGTTGCAGGGCCCAGAAAATGTCGAAAGCAACATATATGGATGTTTACCTACTTCTAATCTCTGATGTTATTCACTACGCCCCATTCTTGAGTTTGGAACACCAAACCTGCAAGCTGGCCCATAGTTTTGTGTACTGTTCTGTTCATAACCACCGCCAAAGAAACAACAAAGATGCCCATAGATTCAAAAATGATATCTCACAGTTCTCTGCAGCTCCCTGACTCCTGACTCTTTCATACAGGCACCTCTGGCGAGGAGAAGCAACGGAGAAACTGGATTCCTCTCCCTGCCGTGAGATGCGGTTCTGTTCTTTTTATCCCTGTGACTGATTTTCATATAAAAGTCTGTAACTAGTGCAACTCTAAAAGTCTGTAACTAGTGCAACTCTAACCCAGAGCTCCTGTCGGCCGGCTGAGTTCCTAACCACCAGACTGCAGAGCGGTGGTCTATGTGCGTCTGGGTTACGGGAGGTTTCTTTGATCTCCTTATGCCCCCCGGAATGCATTTCTCTGCAGCTTCAAGAAGGAGAGGCGTCTGCACATCCTATCTCCCCAATCTCAACCTCATTTTACCCCCATTGGTTCGGGCCTTCTCTTGGGAGGTGGGAAATGTGGTTTGGATCCCTCCAGGCTGAAGAAAGCACTGAAGCCAGATTTCTCACTTCATGGGCCAGCGATTTCGCTAAGCTGTCTCCTGATAAAAAAAAAAAAAAAAAAGGTGTGTGCATCCCTGTCTTGGTCCGTGTTTAAAAAGAGTGAGCAAAGCTCAGTTCTGAGCGCTTCCAGATGTCTCCCCTCAGGAGTGGGCTCGGCCCTCTGGAACCTAAGTGGGGAGAGCTATTTTACTTTGCAGACCTGATTCATGTACTTTAGGACGGGTTGGAGTTTGGGCACACCCTTTGTGCTCAGCATTTCCAAATTGGCTTGCTCTCTGTGGCTTCCGATGCACCGCATGGAGTCTCGCCCCAGGGCTGCTCCCTGCTGTGGCAGACTTCCTGGTTTTAAGCCTCCAGGCTTTAGGCTGTAGCAGGACCAGAGAGGAGGTGTAAGGAAAGGCTCCACTCTCTGAGATACATAACACTCTCTATGCATTAGGCAGGGAGAGCCCAGGGGCTGTGCTTTGGGGCCACACACCAGAAAACCCAGCACTTAAGTCCTTTGCTTGGATCTGGTGTTTCGTTTTTTAATATTTTAAATTTAATAAATCACCGTTCCGTACAGTTTTCACTGACCATTGGAGTTAGATTACTGAAGGTATTTAGACTTCTTAAAATGAAGAGGAGAGCTTGGAAAGTTTTCCAGAATCTCATGGATGGAGACACTCGTTCCTGGATCTTCAACAGTACCTCAGCAGGATTTTAGGTACCTCTCTGCAGTCACTTCTGCAAATCCCACTGGGTGCTTGTGTACTGCTGAAGGAGCACAAGCATCTTTATAAATATGGCTCTCAGTGTTCCTGGGCACATCTCCTTGGTGCATTTTGTATAAAGCCTCAGGTTTTCATGTGCCTCAGACAAATTGTGCTTTGTGTCCAAGCCTGTGTTAATTTTGGGTGTGAACCCTACCATGTATGACCTGCACAATGCCTGACATGACCTTATGGGCACCTTGTATGGCCTCGTGGTGACATCTGTCATCTTGGGTTTCTCTTTTGAACAGTCTTGGGTCTGTCCATAAGAACAGATAGGATTTGCTGATGCTGTGTTTCTTGGCGGTTCCTGTGTGGTGTGGATGTCCATGGCTGGACTATGTGCTTCTTACTTTGCAGAAGACCTTTAAAAAGACATGTTTTTTTCAAACATTTCAGCAATTTCAGTCTGGAGTTGGCCTGTAACTATACCAGAGCTATGCAGACAGGCAGACAGGCAGGACGCTGTGTGCACGGTACTGTGGCCAAACAGCTCTTAGACCAATGCTGGCTCTTGACTGCTATGGGTCTGCTCCTGCACCTGACAAAATAGAGATGCCCACAAAGTCATCAAACTTTTTCCTTCTCCTCAGCACTGGAATCCCTGTGCTGCATCATGTCACTGTTGTTGTTCATAGGTGACTTTAGCCACACAGATAGAACTTGACCGTGACAGAGAGAGTCAAGGGCTGTTGGGCAGGATGAGTCTTGCAGAAATGGTTGAAAGCTGTGAGGAAAGAGAGATGCTGTTAGTGCAATTAGCTAATTAGCATGAGGTCAAATTCCTCCTTCAGACACAGTATTCTCCCTTAAAAAAGATAATTTGTCTAGCAACTTCAGAAAGAGACAGCGAAGAGATCGAAGCCCTTCCCAAATCTCCATGTGGAAAACATGGTGTTTCTGATATCAGTCTTCTCCAGCAGGACACCTGCTGAGTTTTTAATGGTGTATCCCATGATGGAGACCAAAGCGGAATACTAAGGACTGGTAAGATGGAGAGAAGTAGCTCATGTGTGATGTGACAGAACTAGAGAAAGGATTCACAGAGCACAGCTTTTTTGACCAAAACAACACACAAAGGAAAGGGTCTTTGCAGCTGGGTTTGGGGATGAGGACTGGGGTAGAAATGCATGGTTAGGAGAGCATTTTCCATTCTTTGTTTACGTGGTGGATCTCAGTTCATGAGAGTTATGATCAAAGTGACCAAGGCCTACTTCACTACACAAAAAATGGTCTTTGACAGCAGTGTCTTGTAGTCTTTAGAGAGAGTGAAAATAAAAGTCTTTAATTGTGGATGATGTTAGGGTAAGTTACCCCAACTCACCACGGCCTGCAAGCACACACAAACATCTGCAATAGTTCAGCAAACATCTATGGCTTAAACCAGAGGTAACATGATTTGTACCATGAGAAGTAACCTTAAGGTACCTCAGGGTTACCTCAAGGTGCCTGTGACCTTAAAATAAGCTGAGCTCCAAAAAGTATAAATAATAATAATAATAATAATAATAATAATAATAATAATAATAATAATAGCAGCTCCTTGGATGCAGCTGGACTTATGTGTCAGGAGTCATCCTTAATAATGATGTGCATTCATGAAATTATTATCTGATAGCAGTGATTTTCCATACACCTATTAAAGTAGGTAATCACAAACCCCAGAAATCTGAGGTTTTTAAGCCCACCTGACAAACAGGAACTGCTCACTCCTTATCTTTGTAATCACAGCTCCACCAACATCTCTCTGGGGCTGGCTTTTCAAAGAAGAACACTGACCTCTGGAAAACTAGAAGGACTTCTAGTTGGATTGATAGTTAGGCTGATGTTATCCCAAACGGGGCATGCTCAAAGGGCTGAAATCCACCTGTGGGTGACATGACAGTGTACTGAGGGTAGAATTTGAACAATAACTTGTATTTTCTGTCCTACTGTCTGAGAAGGACAGGCACTAATGTAGCTTTCAACGACCTATACATACCTGTGAACTTCCTGGGGTTTAGTGGGTGGGTTGTCCAAGTGTTTCACAGGTTAAATGATAAATGTTTCAGTAACAAATGCTGAGTGCCACAGTTCTCAGAATAACTACTGCTGGCTTTTTTGTAAACATGGGGCATATTACTACATTTATGTTTTATATTTTTCTGTCATAACCCATGCAATGTGGCATGAATGTGGCAACCTGGCACAAAGATGGGAATGAACTATTGAGGAAAGGGCTGTGGCAGGTGAATTCTGCACAGCTCCCTGCTGTTTAGCTTTGTACCCCCTTCCCTCCCTCATCTTCCTTTATGCTTTCCTCCTCGCCGTGGGGAGATGCTCTTCTTCTGAGCTTTGGGTTTGTGTCTCAGCCTCCATTCATCTCCCTGAAGAGAAGGAACTGCAGTGGGGCTGACTGCAGAAGCAAAACCCATAAAGAGATTCCCCCTCTCCTCCTCTTGTGAGGGCTTTCCTCTCTCAGCCTGTCCCAGAGGGTCTGAATGCCTTCTGCCACCTCACTCTTGAGACATTAAGACCTTGAAATTTGAAAGAGGAGTGGCGTAGTCTGGAGAAAAATGGACCTGTGTTCTAACCCATGCAGCTTGTGATACGCGCATTGTCGGATGATAACAAAGGATTTACATAGGATTTACATTTTTCTTAGGGGACGTTCAGTGGAAAGGGAGCAATCAGTGGCAATGACAGACGAATCCATTTGGCGGCAAAGGCTGCCTCTTTCACACAAATAACAGGCTTTTTCTTAATCTACAATTTGTCACTGTTTATTCGGCAGTGCAAGCCTTTTAATTGCCCTGCGGCATCCTGGGTTTGTGCTTCCTGGGAAGCAAAGGAGGAGTTTGGGGGAGTTAGAGGGCATTTTTGCCTTTGATATAAACCTAGAAAACTGAGTGAGGCTTTCCAGAGTTCAGTCAGTTTTTCTGGGTGAGAATATAGGTGGAATGTGACTTGATCTGTCATGATTCATTCATGAGCACGGTGGGGGAGGACACAACCTGGGTCCCATCAGTAATAGGCAGGTTGGCATTGGTGCTGCTCAGCACTTCAGCACTTGCTTTGCCTGGACTGATGCTGAAGTGGATTCACAGCTTTTTGTTTCTCTTCTCAGCTCCTGTTTAGATCAAGACATAAGAACAATGAAAATCTACCCAGTCACCTGCTGCTCCGGGGAGACAGACAGGGCAAGAGAGGAACTTCAAGCACACAGCTCCCCATCAATTTTTATACAATCTTTCTTGGCCTAACACCATGTTTGCTCCCAATTTGTTCCTTGGTCATCGGGATGCTTTCATCCTAGCTTCTGTTCCCTGCTCCAAATATTATTTGTGCTCCAGTTATTTGTAGTCTTTATTACTACAGAGTGCTGATCCAACTTGTATCTGTAAGGAGTGTTTGGGACTAGTAATTTCTGCCTTGGAGTTGTGGATAAACTATGTGAAATCTCCACCTCTTTCCAGAGCAGTGAGTTCCTGCTGTAAACAGCCAGTGAATCTAACACTGCGTAGCTCTGGATGTCTATGATGTTTGCCTCAGAATCAAATCAACATAAGACACTCCTCTTCCAAAAAATCTCTACTCTAGTCATGAAATCAATATAATAACTATGCCTCTTTTATTTTAATGATGACTACTTGGTTTAGGCCATTCCCTGCTATCCTGCTAGCTTCATTATACAATTCTATTATGGGGTGTAACTGGAAGGTGGCAAATATTATTCAGGAGATGGTGCCCAATAAATAAACTGAGTTGTGCACCCCTATGGAAGCTGATATTTATTCTAAGCAAGCAACCAGCTTCAGTGTGGTTCAGTTTGGGTGGCCAAGCATTCAGAAAGCAAGAAATGCAATATTAAGGTTAGGAAGTCATACACTTCCTAGAATCATAGAATAGTTTGGCTTGGAAAGGACATTAGAGACTATCTACTTCTCTGCCATGGGCAGGGACACCTTCTGCTGGACCAGGTTGCTCAAAAACCCATCCAGATGGACCTTTGACCTTCCATATATATACCTGGAAAGCTATAATATAAATATAAGCATTTCATTATATGCAGGCATGTTTTATGTTTTCACACTTGATTGGTTCTTGAGTTTCAATCAGATTTATGTAGCAAGGTAGGCAATGTAGTATATTTCAGACTAATGTCTCTTCAGAGCAGAACTAAATTCTATAATAAAAATATCTATTCAATATATATGCAGAAAGGGAACTCAGTTACAAACTTAGTTGTAACCTCAGTAGTTGTCAATGTCTGCAATGGGCTTCAGGTTCTCCTTTTATAACGCCTTGGTCAGAATTTATATCAGCCTCTGCAGTGGGTATAGTTGTTCTCTTATGACAGCTATTAATTGTCTATATAAAAATTGAACTATCATTAGCTCTGTCAAAAGTTGTATGTGGCTGAAAATCATCCACAGAATTGGGTTTATTTTGCTACCAACAACAGGGACAACCAAGAGCTTTTGTTTTTCCTATTTAAGAAAAATAAAGCCCAGATTTCACTAGGATATTTGTCTCACACAGGAACTCTTACACTCCCTTATTTTTGGGATGTTTCCAGGTTAACAAGAGCATCTCCTGTATGACCACATTTGCCACAGAAATTTGAAGGTATACAGAGAATGAGAAGGGGATTTTCAGGAACAGAAGGAAAGGGCTTGCAGTCAAGGAAGCTGAATACTCACCTTGAGAGAAGAACTGAACTCTGTCCCTGTTGTTGGTGCTGCTGAAGTCCTTGGAGAGATTAAAAATTCTGGGAATCATGTTTTTTAATGCCTCTAAGAGCCCTTATTAGTACTCTTTGGTTTGCTTTGCAAATGTGCTGAACCATTACTGTGGCAGTTAGGGTTGATGGGATCTATCTCTGGAATACGGAAAACTTTCAACAGTGCTAAGGTCTTAGGAAAGCCATGCCCTAGAGGTGTAAAATGGGGCACCTAAAATCAGTGGACATCCTTTATAACCTACTTTGACTTCAATCTGTCATTCTCAAGTACACAGGGGGAATAGTAGCACTCTTGTTTTTTGACCCAGTCAGATAAAATGGGAAGAGTTTACAGTTTTCTTGCCTGAGCATGCAACATTTACCACAATTTGACTATAACCTTTTCTACTACCTCTAGATGGCAGGGGAATGAAGATCCAATTATTGCTGTTATTGCTACTATTATTATTACCCTGCTTTTATTTAAAATATTACTACTATTAAATTTTATGAATGTAATATGGTCCCTATTATTAATACCATGACTATTGCTATGAATAACAGTGATTGTGGCTTTTGTAGGCCAGCTTGTGTCGGTTATCCTGTGCACAATCAACTGATGGTCTCAGCTGAGAAGTAAGGGACAAGGGCAAATAGCCTTTCTTTGAAGATGGAGTGGGTAATCTCTTGGTCACAATCAGGGCCAACTGGCAGAGCACTGTGAGCTCTCTTTATTACTTATTCTTGGTTTTATTCTCCTTTATTTCCTACTACATTCAAATAAAGGAAGTAAAAGGTACCCTAGAGGTGGATGAAGACCAGATGTTAATGAGCCAGCAATGTACTCTTGTCATAAAGAAGGTGAATGGCATCCTGGGCTACACTACGTAAAATATTATCAGCAGGTCAAGGGAGGTTATCCTTCTCCTCTACTCAGCACTGGTGAGGCCACATCTGGAGCAATGTGTCCAGTTCTGGGCTCACCAGTACAAGAGTGACATGGACACATGTCACATGTCATTGGAGAGAGTCCAACAAAGGACCAAGAAAATGATGACACTGGAACATCTCTTACATAAGGAAAGTCTGAGAGAGCTGGGACTGCTAAGCCCAGTGAATATAAATACCTGAAAGGAGGGGTCAAAGAAGAAGGAGCCAGACTCTGTTCAGTGGTGTCCAGTGACAGGACCAGGCACAAACTGAGACACAGGAGATTCTCTCTGAACATCAGGAAGCACTTTTTCACTGTGAGGACGACAGAGCACTGGCACAGGTTACCCAAAGATGTTGTAGAGTCTCCTTCCTTGAAGGTGTTCAAAAGCCATCTGGCCATGGCAACCATCTCTAGGTGGCCCTGCTTGAGCAGGGAGTTGGACCAGATGACCTTCAGAGGTCCTTTCTAACCTCAACCATCCTGTGATTCTTTGATTCTATGTTCAAAGACAGGGCTAAAGCCCTACTCCCTCTCTCTGGTCCCCATACCAAGGTCCTTGTCCTTTTACACTGGGACTCCAAGAGAGTTGAGGTCAAGTGAGGACATCTCACATGTGCATGTGGAGAGCTGCTTTGCAGCTGCTCTTCCTCTGGCTTTGGGGATCTAAGGAAAGCTGTGGCACTGGGCAGAGCAGTTGTTGATGAATCACTGACTGCCTGGGGGCAGAAGAGGGACCTAACGGTGGCACCTGGAGGTTCCTCTGGCGCCTCCTTAAAACTGCACCTGGATAAGATAGACCTGGAAATGATGGTCCATTTTTTTTTATTCTTACTTTTTGGTCACAGGCGAAGTTTTCTGTGAAATGCGGTTTCAGCTGCCATGACATTCCTTGAACATTTCAGCTCAAATCTCCTGATAACTTCATTCAGGAGTATTTTTTTGGAGCAACAAAAAACTAGAGGTGAAATAAGGGTAGGATACATCTGTTTCATCAGTAGTTGCTCATCTACTGTCATTTTTGTGCAAGAAGTGGGAAACTCAGCATCAATATTTTTTTTTTACTTGGAGGACACCCATGCTGTTGGGTGTGAAGAAGAGTGAACGTATTCAAATCCTCCTGTTTAAAACGTCTTATTTCGTGTGAATATGCAGTCACAGAGAACCCACACAAAAAGTGCTAACTAGTACCCTCAGGAATTAGTCCGTTTGCTTTCCTCATTGACTAATATTTAATTTTTTTTTTTGAGATTGGAACAGATCCAAGGGAAGGAATTAAAGGCAGCATGCTCCCATAACACTCGCCAGGGAGGTGAGCAGGATATTTGGTGAGGAGGCAGCTGAATCAGGAAGAAAGCTGATTTGAGCAGATGTTTCCCAACCAGCTGCTGAGTGGTCTAGCCTCTGGGCTGGAGGGTATCTGAGGGCAGCAGGATCTGGAAGGCTCTGGAGCCCTTCCACCTGGCAGGCAATAATTCAGAGCTCACACAGACAAAGAGCCAGGATGAGTCACTAGTCTGCTGATTAGGCTGCTCTCCTGGGAGGGAGGCACCTGGATCCCAGATCCAGGTTAGGGCTGCAAAGGGGAACAGCATCAACTGGGACAGATTGGAAATGCTTAATGCTGCCTGGCTAGGAGGTTCTTCATGCGTGGGAGGCAGGAGTTTGATTCCACTTGGAGAGGGGAAAGAGTTTAATGCAGGTCTCTTAAAACCTAAAGGAAAGGTTTTATCACTGCCTTATTATTATGGGATAGCTCTTCAGCCATCCTCCTACTGAGGAGGACATTTGACTCCCCTGATTGGCAATATCATACCATGCCCTGGAAAGTGCTGAGAACATGCTTGTATGTGCAGCTGGGGACATTATCTCTGGGAATGGTCTAGTGCACTGTGAGTCAGGGATGGCTACAGAAAAATTTGATGGGTCTAGTAGAACTTATAGCTGTGAAAAGAGAATGGGGAACTTTACTGCCTCGGGAAAGTCACCATAATTTTCTCTTAAATGGATATACTAGTGGTAAGCATCAGAAATTTATAGTTTTAGAGGTAGATTCATCTTCATTTGCACCAAGTTAAAGTTGAAGTTGATTCAATTCAATCCCAAAGAGTTACTCAGAATTGAATCTTCCATGAAAGAGATAAGAAAAATAGCCAAACTTTTTCAGTTGTGTCAATCCTACAAAATGTGTAAAGGGGAGTCTCCCCGCCTTTACCAGAAGTGATCTGAAAGATCCTATCTGGTCTACCTCTGTCAGCTTGGCATCTTTGCAGTAGTCAGTGGTTGCACAAAACTGGCCAATTTTTCCATATATAGAGTTGCTAAATTACCCTTTCTGGTTTGGTTTTATTACCCCCTCGGAGCAATGATCTCACCCATCAGTGTTGTGTTGCTCTTTGGGAGTGGCAGGGGTGGAGTGGGGTGGGATGAGCAAAGCCCTGAGCTTTTTCCAGAGTTCCCTGCATATGCAGAACATTTCATTGTCTTCTCTAACACGCCCTCACCTTTCACACAGACTGGAATTTGACACACCAGGTTAGAGAAAGAGAGTGAGGGAAAAAAAAAGGAAAAAAAAAAGCACAACACAAGAAAAAACCCAGCAAACAAGATCTTATCGTGCAAAATATCCATCCACCCTCCTGATAATAAAAAAAGCCTCAGGTTAGGAAAATAAAAAAAATAACTCTAATGAACACTCAAAATTAACATGCAAATACATCCATGGTTCCTGGCACAGACGGAAAGACAGAACGCAGCCCTCTTCCAAAGAGGCAGTTTTTATACTTCTTGCAAAAGGGAAGTTTTATCTCAGTTGCTGGTGCTTTTGCATTGCTTGAGAAGGTTTTCTTCTCTGTTGAGGAAAGCTCTGGATACTCCTTCTTCCCTCACCCCACCCCATACCCCACGTTCATTTCACCAGGTGCCATGACGAAACCTTCCAGATCAAGGCAGGTTTCATCAACAAGGCTTCATGCCATGCCACACATAATTCATCCCAGCCTGCTGTGGCTTTCTCCCAGCAAGCAGCACCTCTTGCAAAACCAGCCCCTGTCTCACACTCCTTCCAAACTCGTGTTCCTGAGCACCAACAATAGCAGAGCATGAATCACTAACAGAGCGTACAGACCTTCGCTCCACTCCGGCCAGTTTGTGTCATTGCCTTAATGTTAATTACACACCATAATGTGTGCATTTAATTTCCGTGGTGTTTCAATTAAATTAATCAGGCAATTAAAATTAATTAAAATTACAGAAATCACCTGCAGAAGTGCTTGAAACATGGGGGAGGGGAAGGGAGGGGTTGGGAGGGAGCTGGGAACGTAGATGGCTGTGTTTTCACAGACCTTCCTTCCCTTGATTAATTTTGGGGATAGACTTTTTCAGAACAGGTTATTTAAGGATTTAATGACTGTTCCAAGGCCTATTGAAGCCAATGGAAATCTTTCTATTGGCAGTGATAGGCTTGGGACCAGGCCACTAGCCCCAAGTGTTCAGGATGGAGATTCAAGGGGTAGGTGATGAAAGACCTGATGCTGAGCAGAAATTCCTCAACACCTCTGAGGAACAAGGCCAAAGGCCCTGAAGTACCAAATCAGGGTCAGATTTTAAAAGGCAGGTTAAAAATAAGGATGATGTCTGTGGGAGTTAGACACATCAGTACTTCCAAGGATCTGGGCTGGTGAGGTATTCTAAGAAACTTAAACAAGCTTGAAGTGTCAAAGGACTTTTAAAACATGACAAAATGTATTATACCCCGAACTCTCACTGATTTCTGCAGTCAGCGAGAGAGGGTCCTAATTTCACAAAGATGATTTATGAGTCCTGAAGTCTTGAGCAAATTACTGAGCCTCTGTAGTGGTTCCCTTCCATTAGGCAGGGATTAATGCATTTAGTTGCTTCACAGAGGGACTGTATCTTGATCTGTGGAAGAATTTGAAGATGTCACATCAACCTGGACAGTTCTCTTTCTGCTCATGCCCTTTTTACCAATCAAGCACAGCCATATGCTCACACCCACAATTTTTATCCCAGCACGCAAGGGTCGGCACTTTTAGCTTTGAACAGCTACTTCCTCCACAACATCCTAGCTGTCAACCCCAGCCCAACTAGTTCCTGTGTCTGGGAGACAGGTTAGTTCCTTCCATGCTTTCCTGGAAAGACTTTGCCTGGCACACTCCTGTCTTAGCAGGTGAGTCACCCTCTCTTTGCTCCCATTCTTTGACCCACAGTTGGGGATGTTTTTACCGCAGTCACTGAAGCTCATGCAGGTATCCCCAAGCCGCCTTTAAATTAATTTGCTGGAGTACCATCTTTAGGATCACTGTAGTTTCAGGGAACGCTGCGTGGGCTGAAAAACCAGGGGATGAAGCAGAGTAAATGCTCATAATTAGGGTGAGTTGCTCTGCGCTGCAGTGGCTATTGGAACCTGAGCTCACTGTTTAAAGACACAACTGCTTTTTTGCACATTAGAATTTCACTCACACTACCAGATAATCCCTCACAGTTCCATAGGCAATTACCCATGTTTCTTGGTGTCCAAGAGGGAGTAAAACCTTATCACCCCTGCCCCGATGGCATCCGTGCTTGTGAGACACCTTTTTCTCTCCAGTTGTTTAGATGATTAACATAATTAACTTATGCACACAGCACATGTTTAGGGCTTCTAGTTAGAATGAAGTTTGCTGCCAGCTTCAGATCTGAAAGATTTAAGCCTGCCAAAACTCAGGTTTTTTTTCCAACTCTATCAGTTGATATTTTCTCTTTCTGTAAATAATGTGTTTTTACACTTTCAGGTGACCAGGTCAAAATATTCCCATTGTTATTAGCCAATTTAGCATAGTTTTCTGCTACCCTTGCGCTTCCTTAAGTCACAGCAAAATGTCCAGTGATACAGAATATTTTCCAATCTTTTTGTTTTTTTGATCCATATCATTAATTTGTGTCTTATATCTGTCTTTCACCACTCCCTTTGGAAAAAAAAAAGTTGGAAAATAAAAAGCAGCAGAAACAGGAATGAGAATACAGAAAGAGGAGGAAAAGACCCACCAAAGAACAGAAAAACTTGATTTTTGAAATTAGAAATTTTTAGCGGATGGTGGTATTTTGCCGCCAAAAACCCCAGAATTTTAACTACAAATCTGATGGACACTCATTCTTCTCTCCAAAATTCTGTAAGTAATGAAACAGCCCTCTTTCGCTTTTGCTAATCCTCCTCCATCTGAATCCTTTGACATTACTTCTTGTGTGGCCTTTGGCACGTCACTTCACCCCAGTTTCCTCATCTATAAAATGGCTGTTAATCCCCATATAGCATCACCCACGCAAATTTCCAGGGCTTACGCTTAAACAGGGCTTTGAAGATAAGTGAGCAAAGTTTCAAAAGG